>NW_024962313.1:228471-433245 GCF_019238085.1 Lagopus leucura | reverse complement strand
TTTTTTTTTTTTTTTTTTTTTTTTTTTTTTTTTTTGTTTCCCCAATTAACCCAAAACTATAAAATGCACAATTATTGGAAACCAAAGAATGTGGCGTTGCCCAAACGTCTTAATAAATGCACGAGCTGCAAAACAAATGTGGTTCTGAAAAACATCTCTGTGTTGATGCATTTACATTTTGACTGAATGAGAGTAGCCCTATGAAATTTCACCCAATTTCCTCTCTGATATTCTGCCTCCTTAATGCAACCATTTAATACTGATTTAAAGTCTGTGAAATGAGGAGGATGAAGAGCCGATATTTCCCTGTAACCTTCCTTTTTTTTTCTGTTCTGATTTCAGCCCATTTGATCCAGAGCATCACAGATTTCAGTAGCATAAGGGATTTTTTTTACATTTATTTTCATAATTTAATGTTTGTTTTAGAAAAAGGAGGGGAGGGAGAGCTGCCAGGGCTTAATCATGCAGCAATCTCGAATCTTTCCATGACTGGGGGAGGAAAGGAAGGTTTGGCATCTTTGCTGCAGTGCTAATTTACATTGAGGAGGATTTTTACCCTTCGCAGCTAAAAAAGATGAAGTGCTAACTTCCAAAGTGACATTTTGGAATTTGTGTGGAGGTTCTCACGCTGCCAAGGCTGCAGTTAACGCTCTGCCTGTTTCTTTTATTAAGCTGAGGATGGCAAATTTGTCCAGAGGGACAAATGCTGGGGGGCTTAACACAGGGAGAGGAACTTAGCCCTGCATATAAATGGATATCGTAGTGTTAGTCTCCACTTTGGATGCCTGGGAAGCAAAGGATGCTGATCACAAATGCAGACGTTCCTCTGCTCTGCTCTGCAAAGCAGGTACCTCTGTCCCCTCCAAAGGGCATTTCTCACCTTTCTGAGCCAAAAGCAGCGAAGACAAACAGCTGTGCTTACCTGCAGGGTGGCAAATGCTCTAACCTCTGCAGATGGGGCTGTTTCACATCTCTGTGCCCTGTGTTACGACTTGGTTTGTCAGCTATGCTGCAGGATATCTGTGTGGATGTCTAAGTGATATTTGGGGTGTGTGCACAGTGAAACATGCCCTTATTCTACTGTTCTGCCTGGGGAAAGGTTAGATACAGCTTTTATGACCAGGCTTCAGGCTGTGATTTAAACCACTTGTGCATCAGTGTGACAGGTTTGCTGCATGGTGCTGCCTTCATCCCACATCCACAAGCTCCCAGCTTTTCTTAGCAAGCGTGGCCAGGAGTATGTATTAGTGTGTATGCATGTGTGTGTCTATGTACTCATGTGTGACAGCAAGGGGAACATTCTCTTCTGTTCCTGCTGATGCAGCCCACTCTCCTTTGCAGTCTCCTTGGAAATGAGGAAGGCTGAAGGCTTGGGACAGCAGCTTTAATAGTCCAGGTGGTTTCTTTCCAGTTACAATTCAGGACTTCTCATACATTACTTCTCATAACATGTTAATGAGGAGCCTGAGCAACGTGCAATACCAGCATGGTGTGGCTCTTGCAGCTCCTGCTCCTGCCAGCCCAAGCCCTATGCCATGAGTTTGTGCATTGCACTCAGCTCATGGGTTGGAGAGGCTCGTGTGGAACAGTGAGCAGTGGTCATTTCTCCTTCATTTCCACAAATAAGCACAGAAAGCTCCTCTAATATTATGTATTGATGGGTTACAGGCTGTGGTACAGCAGAAAAGCACAGTCTTGGGTGGAAAAGGAGCTCAGAACTGTGTTTTATATTCCCTGATAGAGGGTAGAGTTTATCCCAACTTTTGAATAAGGGCTTTAGAGCGTTTTAGAAGTAATGATGGGAAAGAGAAGAGGGCCAAGTGTGCTGTGGCATCGGGAACATTAGGTTCCACATACAGTGTTTATGAACTGTACTCTCAATCCACTCCCTCCCTCCGTGTCCCTCAGGTGAGCTGGATCTGAATGTGACACACACATCGTTTCGAGGCCAGGAACATGTCAGGTTTGGATAGACATTTTCCTTCCCTCTGCTGGAAGGGGTTGGTTGCAGGAGGGATGTCATGGGGGGTTGCACAAGAGGAGGAGTGTGACATTTTCCCTCCAAGGCTATTTTGAATTTATAGGGGAAAAAAAATCCCAAACTGAAAGACAACTACACAGGACTCCTTAAATGCTTATAAAAGCTCCTGTCTTCCACACGCCTCAGTTCCAAGCCCAGCCATGGGGGACTGGTGGGAAGTCTAGGCAGATGAAGGAGCTTGCTTGTTTCATGCATGGCTGATTGAGCTGCCCCAGCTGATTGAAGGACACCTTGAAGAAATTGTTTTTGTATTCTCCTCATCAGGACATCGTATTAGTTAAGGCTGGTCATTTGGCCTTGCATGAGAAAAGAAGACAAAAGAAAGCAAAGCCTTTGTGGATCCTCTTCAGTTCTGCTCGGTCCTTCAGTGCTAAGGAGATGCTCCAGGAAACCTGCTGCAGACCTAGAGGAACCAAAAGGTGACCTAGGTGTGGAGAAGTGCTCAGGAAGGCAAGGAGATAAGAGAAAATCTGTTATTTCTTTGCACCAGAGTATGGAGACATTCCTTCACTGGGACATTTGGATAGCGGAATAGACAAGTCAGAGCAACAACCTCACATTGAAGTGTCAGCAAAGGGGATTTGAGGATGAATTGATTAAGTGAATAATGACAGGACCAGATGGTATTCACACAAGCACTGTAAAGGGGCTCAGATATGAAATTGCTGAGCTGCTCACTGCGGCTGGTAACCTATCGCTTAAATTAGCCTCAGCACCAAAGGAATAGGAGGTGGCAAATGAGATGCCAAGTTTTACAACCAACTCCAGGGGAACGTGGGGAAGCACGGAGCAGAAAGTCTGACTTCCACACTGGGAGAAGTGGTAAAGGTTATAAATTAGCAATCATGGATGTAGAGTGGGAAGAAATCCTTCAGACATTCATCGAAGCTCTTTGAAGGAACTGACAGGCATGTAGAGAAGGGTGATGCAGCTCGATGTACTGCACATGGATTTCCCAAATGCATCTTTCATGCTCTCTCATTAGGAGATCCTCAAGAGCTGGCTGCCTTCGTGTAAGTGGGAGCATGTCACAGGTTAAAGGAGAGGAATAAAGAGCAGGAGTAAGTGAATCTGGCTTGCCAGTAGAGTTCCCCAAAGGTCTGTGCTGAGATTTTAATTGTATGAAGTTCCTAAACTGCCTGAAAAGCAAGCAAATCGAAAGGAGACTGCATTTGCATATGATATTCTCTTCCTCAAAGCAGCCAAATCTGAAACAGTGAAGAAATGAAGCAGTATTTGACCATACAGAAGGGCTGTGAGCTACGTAGCACATACCAGTGTTATAAAGGCAAAATAAAGCACATGGGGAGATCAATCCTTCCTACATTAGTAGTGTGGCAGGCTGTAAATGGACTTTTGCTGATCAAGGAGAAGAACTTGACATCACTCTAAAGGCATTAGCACACTGATCAGCAGGAGGTGAGGGTTTAGGATAGTTTAGGAAAGGGCGGTGAGGATTAAGAGAGATACAGGTCAGCTTTTATGGGGGAATAGATTCCTTCAGTTTTGCAAAGAAAGGATTTGATGGCAGAGTGTGGTGCAGGGTGAAGCCCAATGCAGAACGTTTGCTGTCACCAGTTGTCGAGGCAGGGTTAGCCCAAATTGCCTATGATAATACCAGTGTGGTTTTGTTTTGATTTTAACAGAGGTGCTGGGAATTGTCATGTTTTAAAGTGTGACAAATCTAAACTTCCACAGTGATGGAGGCACTGCTGATGGGATCCAGCTCATCACCTGGAGATGGAGCTGTGAAAGTTACATGTCCCAGGGCTGTTCAGGACCATGCTTCATAGTCCAGGGAAAGAAGTAGGCTTGGGACATGGTTCACCAACACTTCCATCAAGCAGGATCAGCTAAATAGGATACAGCTATATGATATCCCTTCCAGTGTGGAAAGAGTCTGTCTGTGATTTGACTGCATGGCTTTGAGTGTGTTGCTTAAAAGCAAAGCAAGCAAAATCTAACTCTCCTGGTACATGATCTCACTTTGGCTCCATTGCCACAGAGCAGAGATGGCAACAGTTCCTAAAAGCACATCCACCTTGTAGCCCCACTGTGTTGTAACTGAGGTGGGGGTGATGGTCAGATGGAAGGAGCCCAAAGCACAGTAACAACCCCCAGCTCAGGAGAACAGCTTTAGTAGAATCATAGAATTGTGGAATCACTGAGGTTGGAAAAGACCTCTAAGATCCCCAAACCCAACCCCACCCCACCCTGCCTACTGACCACATCCTTCAGTGCCACATCTCCACAGCTCTGAAACACCTCTAGGGATGGTTTCTAAACACAAGTCACTTTTTTTTTTCTCCTTCTGTGTCCACAAGTGCACATGGTAGTTAGTGCCACCAAAACCAAAGGCCATGGACAAACCCCATGGCTGAGGTGTCCAAACTGCTGTTAGCTCTGCACGCCATGCACTTCAGTCCAGGTGCATGGCTGCTTCCCCTTGTCATAGTAGTCAGGGACTTGCAGGGGCTTACACTCACTGCAAATTGAGCTTGTGCTGAATGGACTCCTGGTAAATATCCTGATACAGAATCTCATTAGCAAGCACAGCACATTACCCAAGCAGCAGCAGCAGTAGCAAACACAGCAGCAGCTTCTCGGGGATGTCAGATTAGCTGCTTAGCTTTGTAACAAATATACCACGGTTCATTATCTTTTATATGAATCCACCTCTCCAGTGCTTCTAAGATCTTGTGAAATGAGCATTTATTTGCTTTTTGCTCATGCGGCACCTAATTCTCCAATTACAAGTTTGTTTCGGAGACCCCATACACAAAGCCTGAGGCCAAAGCTTTCTGCAGAGGGCACGGGGCTCCCAGCTGGACAGGAGTTTGCTTTGACAAGGCTCTTTTGTAAAGCCTTTCGTGGCAGCATGAAAGCATCAGCATTTTACTCAGCCTCCCCCATCTTCCCTCTCACCACAAAGTGGGAATGGGGAGGATTTTGCTGATGGAAGAAGTCAAATTAAGAAATGAGCAAACAGCCCCTTTGATGATAAGGAAGGCTGAAATGTTGCATGCAGAGCACCCACGGGGATCATTCCTGGCCCGGTAAGGATGTCTTTGTGCACTGCTTTGGTGCTCTGGGAACTCATCCTGGATATGAAAATAGGGATAGATGCAGATTTAGAGAACAAGGAAACCTCTGAAAAGCTTAAAACCTATTTCTGCATTGATCACGATGGTGTCCGTAGGAAACAGAATGGTTGTAAAGCGATCTGATGTTTAACAGGGATTTACCTGGTACAAACAGGATAGCTCATTCATTGTAATGCACCAACCCAAAGTCATGCCAATCAAACATTTATAACACGCTATCAATAATTCTGTACACAGAACAGTGGCCAAAAGTTTATAGCAAAAAGAGCTCCTGCAGACCCGTCACATTAATATGCAACTGATTTGATAAAACGATTAATATTTGAGGGAGACCACTATAATGATCCTAGCTGCAAGTCCCAGCACGTGCAGGAAGTCTACGCACCTATCTGCAGTCCTTCCATGTAAGGCTTTCATCACGCTCCGAAGTGGAAAAAAAAGAGGTAAAAATAATAAAATAAAAATAAATAAACAGATAAATAAATAAATAAAGGGGGAAAAAAAAAAAAAAAGGAAAGAAAAGGGAAGAGGAGGGGGGAAAAAGAAAGAAAACAGCTAGGAGGGGATAAAGACCAAGAAGTGCTTAATGACCTCTTCAGGGACTATGAGTGTTTCAGAACAAATTCGACAGCAGTGTGATGTGTGAAAGAGGGATCTTGGGGGAGGAGGAGAGGGTGGCAATTGAAGTGGGGAGAGAAAGGCAAGCACTTTGTGCCCAGCCTGCTTCTGGATGGAAAGCTGGATTCTTGACTAAACGAAATTGATTTCAGAAAGCACCCGATTCCTGTGAGGATACAAAATCATATTTTCAATTGAAATTTTTAGGTAGGAAAACTTGAGAGTTTTGATGAAAAGTCAGCTCTGAGAAATAAGATTCTATCTGCAGCTATTTCCCTCCTGATGCAATGTTGTTAGAGCTGGTTAATATTTCTCCGTTTAAGCTCTATTTTGGTGGAGAATTGAATATTTTTACGAAACCGCTTATTTTTGAGAAGTTTCTCCTTTTGCAGGCTGGGACGAACACTTAACAAAAACATTTCAGATAAACCCTCCTTTTTAATTTTTTAATGAAGAACAGAAAATGCATGGGGAAACATTAAAATCAATTTCTACCATAGTTTTCATTCAAAGGAAACTCATCACTCAGTCAGCCCCGAAAGCAAGATTTCCCCAGCTTTATTTCCCTCTCTAGGCTGCATTTTCTTTAAAGTTGATACTGCCTGAGAACAGAGAAGCCCCCAAGTCCCCTTGCACCAGGCGAATCTTTGAGGAATCATTGAATATTCCAAGCTGGAAGGAACCAACAAGTATTGAGTTCAACCCCTGGCTCCACACAGCACCACCCAGCCCCAACTCCTATGGCTGGGATTGGTGTCCCAACGCTCCCTGAGCTCCAGCAGCTTGAAGCCATGCCCACAGCCCTGGTGATCTGTGCCGTGCCCACTGCCCTCTGGGGCAGCACCATTTCCTAACCCCCATCCTGACCCTTACGCGTGTCCATGCTATTCCCTTAGGTCTCTGATGAGCAAGGGAAGTGAATGAGGCATGTGAAGTTGGTACAGCTGCAGTGTAAGCTCCAATGATTTATTTATTTATTTATTTTTTCCTATGAGTTATCCAAAAATGACTCGTTTTATTGTCTTTTCTGGATTATTTGGTCTTTCGCTTGATGATAAGGTCAGGCTCTGCTCTGGTGGGCAGTGCGGCAAAGATGGTTTGAAGGCTCTGTCTGACAGCTGGGAGCGGCGTGGAAAGCTGACAAACACAGGAGAGGAAAGGCTAAGACATTTCTTTCCAGATAAAATGAGAGCTGCAATGCAGAGATGTCACTTCAGGCAGCCAACAGAAAAAGATGGAGAAGGTATGGCACCACAGGTTGGTATTCATGGAGAAAGTAAAGGACAAGAGAGGGGTCAGTTGGTGAGAGAAGCAAGGGCTGGGGAGCATGAGAAGTTCTGGGGCCTGCTCAGAAATGATGGCAGAATGCAGCAGTCCTACACATCATTGTGGTCCTTTTCAACCCAGGCCATTCTGTGATTGTGCAAAGGGAAAGGCACTGAGAGAGCCTCATGGCAAAATCCATTAATACTTGAGTGAGTTGGCTGCTGTTGAACAGGATTTGAATTTCACACCATGACTGGAAACCTCAAAATAGACCTTTCCCCTTCCCAGTGCGTCAGAGATCTTGTCTTAAAAGGCAGTATTGCCTGCTGGATGTTGTGGGGGAGAAAAGGGGGAGAAAATAGATCTGGGAGCTCCTCTCCCATGCATCTCTCCAGCCCTTCTTCTTGCTTTGATTCCTCGGTTGCAACAGAACTGGAAAGGCTTTTTTTTTTTTTTTCCCCACCCCTTTCCCCTCACCCCGTGCTGGGAGAGAGGAGAATTCCCACGGGGATGAGGAGCCACAAAATTACAATTTCTGATTCACTGCCTGCAGTCAACTTAGCATCCTGCAGCTTGTTAGAGAAAAATGGAGGAAAAAAAATATATATAAAAAGGCATCATCTTGCTAGGTGTGCTCTCCCGGGAGCTCCTGCCTTGCCTTGCTGGCAAGATGCGGAGTCGGGGGAGTTCAGTTCCACTGATGGTTTGGTCAGGCTGAATTTCAGTCTAAATGAGCTGCTAAGCAGAGCAGGGGGATGTTTATAATGGGACTTAATGAAGCAGAGAATCGGTGTTGTCCTCTGCATCAAAGGGGCTTCCAGTTAAGAGGAACGCAAAGCTTTTCATTACCAAATGAGCGCAGCAATACCCGCCTGATAATCTTTGGCACTTACCGAGGAGTTCCTCACTTCAAACAGCTTTGCCCGCCCCAGGGAAAATCCTGGCAGGGCTGCTTGGAGAGCTTGCCGTTTGGTAGGTGCCTCAATGAGGGCATCAAGGCCACGGGCAGCAGCTGTGGGGCTCGTGGACTCATCCACCGTTGCTAATCAGTCTGCTGAGTACTTGAGCCCCGCTTGCTGCTCCACCCCTATTTCTCTATATCCAGTCATTTTTCAGGTACAGGCAGTGGGCACAGCATTGCACAGCTTGAAGGTTTTGGACTGGATGCCTACCAACCCATCCATCCATCACTTGCCATATGAGCTCCCAAATTTCAGCTCCAACAAGATGGTTTTACAAGGGATTCTTCCAAGGGATAGGTCATGAAGAGGGTCTTTGGAAACAGCCTGTGTTATGGAAACGTAGAGTCAGTAAGGTTGGAAAAAAGCCTTAGGGTCCCCAAGTCCAACCCCAACCCATCCCCATGTGTGGCCCACTGACCACATCCCTCACTGCCACATCCCTATGACTCCTGAACACCTCCAGAGATGGTGACCCCACCACCTCCCTGAGCAGCCTGTGCCGCTGCATCACCCCTCTTTCAGAGAAGAAATTTTTCCTCATATCCAACCTGAACCTCCCCTAGTGCAACTTGAGGCCATTCCCCTTGTCCTGCCTGTCCCGGACCTCCTCCCTCTCACCTGGATTCAATACCTGCTGAGAAAGCCTTATCTCTGTGGGCATATTTTCTTGCTGCTATGCTGTTCTCTTGCCACACGCAGGCTGAGCTGATACTTCTGTCCCATGTGTATAAATAACATAGTTTTCACCTGTATCTAAGAAACTTAAATATTTATGATCTTGGGGAACATCTCCTTAATGAATCTATAGAGCTGAGAGAAATAATTACTTCTGTGGTAGATTATACTTAGCATATTTACTAAGGGATAAAAGGAGAAATTTATTCCTTCTGATAAGGTTAGTCAGATGAGGGGCCTCAGGTGCCCTGCTCTTCATCACATTCTACTTCATGTCCTACCCTGCATCCAGGCAGCTCTGTGGGGCTGCCATCCTTTTCCACGGGAAAGGGCCATAGAATTCTTCTTCTGCCAGGCACCATATGGGGAACATCTAGTGTCATCTAACAGGTTCTTTCCACTGTACTAGGAAGGAACTCCACTGAGACTAGACATATTTCTCCTGCCTCTGTTATGTTCGTGGGACACCACCTCTCCATCTCCCAGTCTTGCCATAGCTATTAACATGTGTATCTGCATCCTTCCTCCTGGGTCTCGTTGATCCTGCCCAGGATCAATGGAAAATATCTGTGCATGGACAATATCTCTCTGTCTGCTTGCCATTGTGGGTGGATGAATGGAAGAATGGAAGGGCGGATGGATAGGTGGATGAATGGTGAGGTGGTTGAATGGGTGGAAGGATGTGTGGGTGGATGGATGGAAGAATGGTTGAGTGGATGGATGGATGGATGGATGGATGGATGGATGGATGGATGGATGGATGGACGGATGGGTGGTTGGTTGGGTGGTTGGTTGGATAGATAGTGTATAGCTGACAACAACCATCACCTGCACTCGTGGTGCCAGACTCCAATCTGACCATCGCTATCTCTGCTTCCAGAGGAGATTGATTTGGTGCCTAGTAGCACCAACCCTTGCAGCAGTTCCAGCCAAATCATTTCCTGAGTGTCATGATGCAGAAGTAATGAAATGGAGTGGATCCAGCAGTTTCCCACAACCTGCTTTCAGACTGGCTGCATGGGAAGCACAGAGGCAACCTGCTGCCCTTGATGTCAGCACCCATCATCCCCCCATCAGAGGATCCTTCCTGGTGAGGTTGGCAACCTGCAGAGAGAATGAGTTAACACAAACCCGGCTTCTTGTGTGTCAGCTGTTCACTTTTGGCCAATCCATCCTTCACTTAATGGTGATTTATTTCACAACATCTCAGCAGAGGTAATTTCCATATGGCACAGACTGCCAGAGTGGGCATTTTTCATGATATTTAGAAGCCAAGTCACTTCAATTTGCATAATATTCAAATGATTTCTAAATGTTGAAAACAGTTCACGGGAGAAAAACAAAAAAGGTTACTCATAAATTCCACATCTTTTCTCCTGCCTCTGGGTGCAGGGAAGCTGGTCATGGCACAAAGGGTGCATCTTGGGTTACTGCTGGGAGAGCAGCAAGTGTACTTGGATTCTGTTTTGTTGGTCGGGGAAACCTGGTGGAGAGGGAAATGTGCAGACCTCACCTACATGTGCACAGCAAGGGGACGTGCATCGAGTTACTGTTGTCAGCAAGAAAGATACTTTGGTCTGGGAATATGGCAGTGTTTCCTCCAGCCTGACGTTGATGGTCCCACAGGCTTCTGTGGAAATGTGAAGAGGGAGCCAAGAAATCTGGCATCTCACAGCTTCTGCCCAGGTGGAAAAGACCCCATGCACACGGGGAGAGGACTCCACTGATCAGGAGCTGCCAGAAACTCAACTGTCCCATACAGGACCCCAATTCAGGGCTGAGTGCTGTGGTTGATGGGATGTCAGCCTTGCTCCCTGGAGCTGGTCTCTGCAGCAGACTCTGCTCCAGCAAACATTCCGTCTTCCTTAAGTTCATTCCAGGATGGCACAGCGCTGTGCATTATTTCCACTTAAGTAACCCTTTTCTCTTTGTTTACCTTTGGCAAATATTTGCAGATTTAGTAGCTCACATCCCTGGGAGAGATTATAAAGAAATCACTGTAGCCCTCTGCCTCCCATGCAGCATTTACAGCTGAGATCTAATAAGCTCAAACCTTTCCCATGTAAAGCTTTTGCCTTCACTTTACCTTAAGTACCCCACATGCTCCCAGTTGCCTGTGATTACCCAAGGAGGCTCTGTAGATACTGGGCAGAACTTATCCCTTGATTTAGCTGAAATGGTATAAATAGGAAGGCAGGGGAAAAAAAAGACCTCGTCTATTTATACTGCAAATTCTTTTCATCCCATTGGCTTTGAAATGGATCCAGAGTTTGTTTGCTTTTTAATTTTTTTGCATTAAAAATACATAAGATCCAAGTGGTTGGTGGTGGCTGTTTATTTATTTATTTATTTATTTTCATTCCTTGCCTTCCCTCTCCCCACTCTGCCTGTGGTCTTTAGGCATTTTCACAGCTGATGGAAGAGGGCTCTCAGCTGGGGGCTGCAGGCAGGGCGAGGCTCTGATTCATTTCTGCTCCAGTGGGAAGCACCTCTGAATATCATCTTAAGCATCGTCTCTGTTCTTCTGTAGCATAACTGTCCCATCCTTAATGACTCTGTTCTTGTTAAGAGGAAGCTTCATTTGGGAGTTGTGTGCAGTCACTTAACATGCACTGTGCATCTTGCTGACTCTGAGTGTCTCTGTGATCCCACAATGCCATATATGGTGCAGAGCAGAGACCCTGCACGCATTTCCCTCCTGTAGGTTCTCACCCTGCTCTTGTCCTCTGCAAGGCACCTACTGGTGGTGAGCAATGGGGGATGCTCTGGCAGCACTTGAATGACAATGACCTGAGGATGCTGCAAAACCTCCTTCACCATCTGCTTTGAGGATCCATTTGTGCTTTGCACATCCCATGCATGAAGGCACAATGCACTTGGCATCATGCTCGCATGCAATCTGACAGTGGTTTCCCAAAATACGTTCAGTTTGCAGCCCCATCCTGGCCAGGATGGTCTCCTGCACCCCACAGCTTGCTGGCTACAGTCTTCTCATCTCTTTTTTCCCATACTTGATGCTGTCTGGGGAAGGAGCTTCTGTTTCATCCATTTAGACCCCAGTATAGTGGGATCTTGGACCACGGTTGGAACGCTCGCATGTTCTGTGAATACAAATGTAATTAATTAATGAAAACAACCAGTGGGAAGACAGAGCTCATTGCTAGAGGGGCTGATTCAGTGCAACAACATTTCTTTTATTCATTCCAAGCTCTTCAGTGCAGGAAGCTGCTCTGTAGCTGGCATGGAGATCCAGAAGTACTTCCACCTAGTCTCAGCATTAACCTCTTCAGTGCTGGATGTACAAACCAAGTGGAATCTCAACGGCTTGCCTAGCTGGTGGGTCTTGAGCAATGACCCTAAGCACCTCTGGAAAGAGCCACGTGGCTCCTCATCAATAAGCCATCATGCAGGGAAAATCTATCAGGCAGCTGCCTTTTAATTAGAGGATAGCTAAGTGCTACCTTATGATCCACGAGGTGATGCATATTTAATAACACCAGCTCCCATCTGCTGTTGCCTAGTGCTGTGTTTTAGGAAGTGCAGACTGGAAAGCCCTCTTTGATGTTTCTTCACGCTGGCTGCTCTTTGAAACAGGAAAAGCACAGTAACTCGTTGGCCACAGGTGCTTCAGCCATTCCAAGAACAGGGGAAAGCCATTTTGAGAAGGAAGAGCCCTCACCTGGTTATGCAATGCGTTGGTCTGTCTGCTTTGGGTTGTAAACCCAGAAGTATCTGCAGTCGTAATCATGTTCCAGCCCTCGGTAACAACGCTGGAGGTATTCTTCTCACAGTATTAACTGCTTGCTCTTCTGCCCTGTGTTCTCCATGTAGTTCACTAGATATTTCCATATCTATCTTCTCCATTTCCCGACCCTCCCTGAGGCATTTTGCAATTTTAAATTGCAGTGCTTTGGCACTTCCTCCCTTTCCAAGTCAGTGCATTTTGGTGTCACTGAGTTGCTCTCAGTATCTTTATTTTTCCTCCTGGGATGTCAAGAATGGGCTCTGTAACATTCAGGTAAAATCCCAGTGTGAGCAGCTGTCCATAGAGAAGCAAACCTTCCCACCTGAATATGAAACCATGCTTTAGAGCAAGCAGGGATTGAAGGAGGAAGCAGCTCTCAGCAAGAGCAAACCTGACTGCACTGATTTTCATTGTCTGACATGAGCAAAATGCAAAAGAAAAAAAAAAAAAAAAAGAGATAATAAATAGCTGGAAAGGAGGAGAAATAAGACTCAGCATTTCTGCAATGTGCTGTTAGTAATGTGGGCCAAATAAAAAACTCCACATCCCAGTCATGCCACACCACTGCCCTGCTCCAGCACAGGCAGGTGGACTTGGAGCTGCTCGAAGTGGGACACTGGGATCATTCCAGATGACACAAACACAGCTGGCACGGACACTTGCTCTAATTGCTCTAGGAGCTTCTTTTATCTTGCAGGGGTGGGGAGCAGGCCCTACAATGAGCTGACACGACCTGGAGCAGCCCTCCAGATGTGTTGGTGGCACTGGGGAGCACTTGTGGCTACCCATCCCATTGCAGCTGCACTGCTGGTGTCAGCCCTGTCTTCTGCTGCCACAGCCCTTGAATCCAGGAGAGCAGCATCTACAGGTCAGTGATTACTCATAGAGAGGTATGCCTGGCTGTTCTGTTTGCTGCTGGGATGTTCCCCAGGCAAGGAGTTGCTCCATCATCTCCAACCTGTTGCTCCCAGTTGGCCAAGTGGATTCTGCAGCCCAGGACTATGCTCACACCATTCCTCTGGACATCCCTACCCCCAGGAGCCCAGGGGTACAAGCAACTCAGAAGAACCAGATGCCTAATTGCTCAGGATCTATCCATTTGGAAGGACAGGCACAGGCAGCTCTGTAGCTAGCCAACAAAGGATGCCTGCAGGCTTCATTTGCAGGAACAGAAACAGATTTCAGATGGGATGGAGACAGCCAAGAGGCCGACCGGGGAATTTGCTAAATAAAATATTTTCACCAACCTTGTTTGTTTGTTTATTTTTGTCAAAAGTGAAATGCCTTGCTGGAAAGTCTCCATCCAACCTGAACTGGGAAGACTGCCAGTGTCTGGGATGGGATCTCTGTTCAAAACCAGTGTGCTGGGGAGCCAGTCTAAAAAGCAAGAATCTTGTATGGAGGATTTGCCGTGTAAAGGGAGCTCAGTGCTTCGGTCCCTTCTAGAGGATTACAAGTTAGGTCTCTTCAGTCTTATGTTATTGCCCCAAGCACTGGGCAAAAATTTATTGTGTGTCTGTCACTCATTTGTTGAAAGTTTGCTCCTGGACCAAAGAAACTGCTTTCCCATGAATATTTTATTGCAACTGATCTGTTCTTGTGAAAGATTTTCTCATTCTCTATAAAACAAATATGCACTGTGTCAAAAACTGATTCAGTACAGAATTCCTGCCTGTTCCCACTCCTGTTTCCACTGTTGCCTACTTGGTTCCCACTAGACTATTGAAGCTAATCTCAAGCAATGGGAGCTTTTTTTTGTCTAGGTTTATTCCCTGGCCTATTCTTCCTTTCCAAAGCAGATGAAGGGCCATTTCACCCTTCACAGAATCACAGAATCATAGAATAGCTTGGATTGGAATGGACCCCAAAGATCATCAAGTTCCAGAACCCCCTGGTCTGCAGGGCCACCAACCTCCAGACATGTTACAAGACCAGGTTGCCCAGAGCCCTGTCCAACCTGATCCTGAAAGACCCTTGATTAAGTCAATCAATTTCTCACCTGCAAAAACAGACTGGAAAAGAAGAAAAGGACCATTCCCTTGCATTGTATGCCCACCTGGCCATGAATGCTGCTGCTACCATCAGAGCTGGGTGAGAGGAGATGTCCTGGAGGCACCAAATTGTACATCCTGGCTGCACACTTTGCTCCATCTCAGCCCACTGTGGGAGGGAACTCAATATTTCAATAACAAATCTCCTAAACTTGGGCTCCCCATGAGGCTGGCATTGATCACTGATCCTCAGAGCTTCACTCTTCCTTCAAATCTTCCCTAGGCTGGAGAGGCGGCCGCTTATTGATATTCAGAGGCAAACATTGCAGTCTTTCAAATGCTGCCAGGCTTTATGAAGAGCTGTTAATAAAATGGGTTTATCCAGCAGCAGAAGCAAACCAAAGTGCAAAAAAATGGCTGGGAGGAGGCAGAAGGAGCATTTCCTGGCAATCATGGTCTTTTCCCTACACCGCCCTGAGGATCTTGGCCTGGGATTGCTCAGCAGCCAGAATTTCAAGGCCAGGTTGTTGGATTTTGCATGCAAGCAAAGAGATTTTGAAAGGTTTGGATTGAGCCATCACCAAACGTTCAAGATCTCTGCTCCCTTAGGCACCTTTTACTTAACAGTTGATCTCTGGAGAGCAAGTTTGCAGCTATCCTTCACAGAGTTCTCCATCACTTGGGCACATGAAATACTGAAGCAGCATTCAAAGCTGACGTATTACAGCTGGGGCAGAAGATCAGGCACCTTCACTGTGTGCTCAGCTCAGAGCACTGCAGTTGGTGACTCAGTATCGCTACAAAACGCTCCATTTTCTGCGCATACTTTTGCAGAAAGAGCATAATTTCTATGGGTGCACCTCAGGGCCTCTGTACCACAGAGAAACTTTCAGGGCAGCTTGGTCAACAGTATACAGGCCTTTCCCAAACTGCGAACTTCTGTCTTCAGTATGAGGGGAAAATCTCAATCTTTTAAGAAGCCTCAGGGAATTTGTATTGTACCCGTGGAATTAAGCACACATTTATGCTTAAATATGGAAAGATTTAATGAGTAATGCATTGGACAGCATCCTACCAGCACGACCCTCTGGCATTTCTGTTCCCACCTTAACCTGTTCTGCACCCACATTGACTCACTCCCTGCTCAGATTATTCACTGGTTGCAAATTACCATTGCTGAACAGCTACAGTTTGAATTTCCCTTTCACAGCTATCAACTTGGAAGAACATGTCAAAGATAAAACAGGCTTTCCAGTAATGACTTAAATCAAGGCACTTCCTAGGTGTTGACAGCAAGGAGGAGGAAGGAGGTATACTTGGATACTTGGCTCTCAGCAGCTGGAAGAGATATCCAAATGCAGCATCTTTCTGCACTGCAAGAAGTGCTGTAGCTTCCCCCTCACTGAGTTCTCTGGTCACAGTGTTGCTTAGTGTCTGCATGGGGAGTGCAGGGGCTGTGGTGGTTGGGTTGATGGGCTGAGGGGCAGTTTCCAGAAAGGCCATGCAGTGCTCACACCTCAACAGATCTGACACAGATGCCATCTGTTCCCCTTAAACCCTGGGCTGGATGGGTTAAGTGGGTGACATGTGCTTTCATCAGAAGAATCACAGAATATCCCCAAACTGGAAGGGACCCATAAGAATCATAGCGTTCAACTCCTGGCTTCACAAAGGATCATCCATAAGTGAGACATACAAAGAAGATACAAGAAGAATTGCCTTTCCGTTCCATACAACACCATGCTGTAAGAGACTGCATTTTTACAGGAGGCTGAAAAACAGCATCCTACAAAGAGGAGAGGTGGGGAGTGTGTGATGAGGCTGTGTGTGTCATCAAAACCCCATGCTCTGTATTATATTTGGATCCTTTTGCCATCACAGTCCTTGCTTTCCTTGACACTGGCATCGTGGTGCAGTCATTACAGAGCTCCTGCATAACAGTTGCTTTGTCTGGGGAGCAAGTTACTTGATTTCTCAATTTGGAAGATCTTTTGGGATTTGGTGGTGAATGGCTATTGTTTACTGCAGGTCTACAAAGGACATCAGCAAAGATGCCCACAGAGCAGGGTTGGGATATTTATGGGAATGTGGCACTACAGCATAAAGAGTTTGGGATGCCACAAGACACAGAGTGACTCATCTTGCTTCATAAATGACTTTCAGCATTCTCAAAGGTCTCTGCTGTTCGCCTTCACTTCTGGAAGAGCTGACGTTGTTTACATCAATGTAAAACCCTCAAGAAGGGCCATGAGGAAGATGAGGCATTTTCATCCTTCCACAAGTCCCCATGGCCAGCCCCCATTCTCTTGTGTGTCTTGACATCCCAGCCATTCTGTTTTGGAAAGGCTGAGAGGCATTAACTACTACAGGAGAGGGAAAAAAGAGCCCTTCTGATCGTGATCCTGGTGATGGCAATGGAGATTCTGGTCTTGCATCTACTTTGTGTCCCTTGCTTTGTGGCACCATGCTAATACTCAGCAAGTCAGCACAGCTCCAGTCCAACCATTGGTTGAGGGCTGAGAGAGGGGTAGAGAGGAGTGGAGATGACTTATTTTGTCTTCCAGCCCAGGATCAGCTCATTAGCAAAGAACGCTTTGTTTTTTTAATGTCTTAAAGTTCGGGCCACAGGAAAGGTCAGTGATGTCTGGCAGAAACTCCCTCCTGAGCCTACCCTTCAGCCAAAGCACACGAATAGCTCGAGGACATGAGAGGTCACATACATAGTAATCAAATGAGCATTGCATATAGAAGCCCTCAGGGAGGAAGGCTGGGGTGTGCTGGGGACTCTGCTGCTGTGAGAGGACGGGGTGTGCAGAGGACAGGGGCAGAGGGAGTGGAGAAGCAGATGGGGAGGAGGAGGGCAATGACTTGACAGGAATTATGCAACGCGTCTCATGCTGTGGAGCAGTGCCTTTGACCTGGCTTCTCTCAGAAACTTGGTTCAATTTGCACGTTCCCTTTCGAAAGGGCGTTTTCATTAAAGCTGTGCTGTGGCTGATATGCTGGGATAGGCAGCTGAGCACTCTGACGTCCCATGCTGGACTCCTGCAGCAGACAGCAGCATAGCATCACTCAACAGGATGTCGAGAAACAGGTAGATTGCTGCTTAATTATTTATATCTCTTGCTCTATTATTAAAACTTGGTCTTCCACCCTCTTTCTCAAGATCTTAGAGCATGTTTGTAATATGACAGGTTTTTTTTCTCTCTTTTTTTGTTTTTAAATTTAATATATATCTACATGTCATATTCATCTCAAGGGCAATAGCTGGGAAACTGACAAGAAGGAGGTGGATGCCATGTGCTGTCTGCTGAACACAGAGATGGGCTGGGGGAACTGAGTGCCCATTCCCTGGTAGATATGGGGCAGAGACACTTCCAGCACATGCACGGGGGTGGGGGGAGAAAAGAGAAGAAAGAGAACGTGAGCACCCATTGGATTACAGGTGAAACATCTGGCAGCACGTGGGACTAGAGCGCCATGGTAGAGAACTAAAAGGGAGGTTGCTCTGCAGGTATCAGCTGCTATTCTCTATCAGGATGTGATGCAAAGCAAATGCAGCTGGGAAGATTTCCCCACACCTTCCCAACATTCCTCATTCAGGCAACCAAGCCACTAGGGCAGTGGAGGGGCAACCACTGACACAAGGGATTAATACCAGGCGTGGGAGGAGTGATGAGCTGTGACACTTCTGACGATATTTTGTCTCCAAAATAAGTACCATCTTTCCCAGCACAAAACCTCTTATCTTTTGGAATTTGAATGGGATTGAATCACCCTAGGAGCCTATGCTGGAAGGGATGTCCAGATGTCATGGGAGGACTGTCACCCCTTTTGTAAAGCCTAGGACAACTCAGTTGTTCATTGGTAGCTCCCCAACTACCTGAAGCACTTCAGAGTCTCTCTATTTCAACACTGCTTAAAGCAAAGGCATGGGGAAGTGTTAGAGCTCTTGCAAGTTTCTTTCCCCTCTCTCTTCATGTACTTGCAGTGGAATGGTTCCATTCTGGACCACAGTATCCCAACTGCTGCAGCATACATAATCCTCTCCTGCCTTTGTTTTTTCTGTGGCCTGGCTGAGTTTGCCTCCCTCTATTCACATGCCTGCTGCTTACCATGAGGTGAAAGCCTGTTTGCTTGTGTCAGCAATGTGCAGCAACTGCCCCTTCTTTAGAAAATGCAAAGGTATTTTAGGCATCTCCAGAGGATGCACTGGGAGCCCTTCTCAGGACAACAGGACACCCTCTATAATCTGGCTTTCCTGTAATATAAATCCCCTCCCCACATGAAGCATCACTAGGATATGTCTCCTGCCTGCTGCTGATGCATCTTTCACAGTGCTGCACTTGCATCCACCTGCTCCATCCCCTCCTGCCTCCTGCAGCCTCCTCCTGCTGCTCATACCTGCCCTCAGGCCACTGCAGCAGTTCTAGCAACAGCCACCAGGCTGCTGTATTTCCCTGGAAATACAAGAAGAGGTGTGAATATGTAAGAGCCTGCCTGGTGTCTTGGAGGAAGGGTGCTGATGAATAATTGTGAAGGCAAATATTGCCATCCGCCCAGCGCATTGACAAGCTTTACTGTCACAGCTTGCATGGACACAGGGAAGGCTCAAATTAGAAAATGCCCACCAGGAAGACACTTTTTGCTGTTATCTTTCCCTTCCTTGCTTCTCAAGCTTATTTCTTGGTTAATGTGTTGTGTGACTTATGGTTCATTCATACTGAGCCCCATGTTCCGGTCGTTACTGTTGAGAAGGCAACATCTCCAGCATGATGCCTGGATTTGTGCACCATTCCCCTGGTTTCATGCAATGTTATTGTCCTGTCAGAAGCTTTTAACCTAGAATTTGACCTTGGAAAGCCCTGATGAGCAGAAGTGCTGCGTTTCGGTCCATTTGGTCTAAACTCAATGCATATCAAACAGCACGGTATACACAAAAACCTTTAGAGCACTTTGTTGAGCAATAATAATGCATTTTGCTAGAAACAAACATTAAGGAACTTTGTGATTAAACTTTTATATGTTAAGCATTTAAAAAAACAACAGCTCGAGTGAGCAGCATGTGTGAATGTTGCTCAGAGATAAGCCAAGAATCCGCTATGAATATGTATCGAAAAGGCTTCGTGGTGCAACTCCATCATAAAATCTGTGCGTGTGAGGTTGTTTGACAAACTAGCCACAGGAAGGGGAAAAATATGCCAGAAAAAAAAAGATTATAACCATGCACTTGGTTGAGTACATCCATTTCAAAGGTATCAGGTGATATCCTTCTCTGAAAAGGGCATCGTATGGGAATTTTGGTGGTAAACAGGCACAGTGTGTGCGACATTTGGGGGCACATAAGATCAATGTAGCTGCTGTTGGAAACAATTTTCTCTTTCCTTGCAAACACTGTGATTCGAATAAGCTTGCTATGGAAACTACAAGCTCTGGCCCAGATCCTGCCAAACGTTCTGCATGACAGCAGGAACGGGGCTTCCCTTCTGAGTCTGTCTTCATGGAGATCTGGGGCTCTGCACGAGCAGAGGGAAGGACTCGGGTGCGCATGGATGCTCTCCCTGGGTACCACAGGCTCAGGGCTGGGGGCTGAGGCAATCCTTCCTTGAGGCACTGGCACAGGCTGCCCAGAGAGGTGGTAGAGTCACTGTCCCTGGATGTGTTCAAGGGATGTGGAGATGTGGCACTGAGGGACACAGTCAGTGAGCATGGTAGGGGTGGGCTGAAGTTGGGCTTGGCAATCTTAGTGGTCTTTTCCAACCATCATGACTTTATGATTCCCTCAGCACCCGCCCAGCAGCCAGTCCTTCCTTTCGTCCCACCCCACCTCTGTCCTGCTTACCACCAACCATGTGTATATGTGAAATCCTCTATGGTTTGCAGCAGGTTTAATTTTTGCTCTCATATTCGCACCTAAAGTAGGGCAGTTCTGCCTTATCCCTGCAGTGAGCAGTTCCTCCCTATGTAGGTTAATAAGGTTTTCCTTCATTATTTAAACAGGGTTGTTTGTTTGTTTACATTTCTCCAAGAATATTTAACAGTGTAAAATGCTACCAGGAGCAAAGAAAAGAGAAATTTTATAGATTTTATGTTTCTTAGGAAAAGAAAACAGAACAGGAAAATGATACCTCCAAATAAAACAATGTCTAAGGCAGAATGAAGTCCTCAGAGATGCCTTCGGTCACTCAGAACAGCATAAGTAAAGTTCAGAGTTATCTCAAAATCCTCTCTGACCTTTGGAAGTCAGAAAAATTGAGGACTTCAGCCACCACCCATCGTTTAATGTGCACTGTGAGTCATGGGATAAAGTCCTGTGTACCAGCCTGAACGCTGCAAAGCCCATGAGAAAAGCTGGGGGATAAAAAGCAAAATGTAATGCTGATAAGTGATATTACGGCTATTACTAATGTTCTGCTATCAAATAGAAAGAATGGAACTGAGGTTAACAATGATGAATAAATACTGGGACTTTGCCATAGCTAAGGAAAGCTAAAGATAGTTCTAATACAGCAGTAGCTACTAGGCTAAAAAAAAAAAACAAAACACCAAGAAAGATTAAAAAATGTACCCGGACCAAAAGTGGGTCTGGCAGTCCACCAAATCATTTAGTAGATAGCAGTGATGAAATCTGCAATGATGGAGTAAAACAAGCAGAAGTATTAAATAGCTGCTGTGTTTGGAGAGATGATGGAAGAGGCTGCCGCATGGCATAGACTGAGCTTCTCTATTCCACAGCAGCTAAGGATGATGCTATATGGCAGCAGATGAAGGGGATGCATTTAAATCTGAAGGCACCTGAACCATGAGCTTGTAAGACATGACCATGACATGACCATGGCATGACCTTTACAAAATTGGTGCTAGTTCTAATGAACTTCTGGTGTATTAAGGATGGAAAGAGCTTTGCTTCTCCACTAGGAGTTGTTGCAGCTGGCTGGGATGGCACAGGGAGGGTCAGGCACGGCTGGCTCTGGTTGTGAGCAAAACAGTGGGACCCTTTTTGCATGAATCAGCAGCTCACCAGTCACAAAGGGATAAGATAAGGAAATCCCAGTTCAATATAAATCCACACTACTCTTACATGCACAGCTTGAAGGAACTGTATGGACAGCCAGGGTCAAATTCTGTACCTCTTTGCTGGTGATGGGTCAGGGGATGGGAAGTCCTGCATCATCCATGCTCTCCCTGCAGCAGGATATAGACTTCAGGCTCATGCATGTGGCCTCAGATCTCTCTTAATACCCAAGCAGGATATCAATGGGATTTGAAGGGAACGAACAGGGACAAAAGATGGGCAGACCGAGACCCTTTGGTGAACAAAAGCAAGATGTAACTTGAGAAGGAAAGAGTCACGTTAATTCCGAACAATTATTTAAATCTATGGCTGTGAATAAGAGGAAACCCATTTCCTTAGATGGCTGTTGTGTCAAATAGCAATTTGTTCTGGGTGAGAAGCCAGCAGAGCAGATATGAAACCAAGTGATCATGGAATCCATGTACTAAGGTAAATAACAACATGCAAACCAAAACAATGATGGATGTCGCTTTCTCCTGCCCTTCATCTGTCCTCTCTTCCTGTGTTTCCGTGGACCTAAGCATGGCACAGACAACATGCTATTACAGTATTCCTAGCTCCACTCTGCCACCTTCAGTGTCCTCTGGTTCCATCGTCAGACAATCACAGACACGCTCTCTCAGGTGGGTAAAGATGGCTATAAAACCTGCAGACATCCTTGCTGTCTGCTTAAGAGTTATTCAGTAGCAGGGAGACAGGCAGAAATAAACCAACATGTTGTTCTTTACAAATAATTTGACCTACTCCAATTACTAACTACGAAAAAGCTGTAGAGAAAGTGGCATACAGGAGTTCAAATATGCTTCTCCTTGTTAAGACTCAGTGTAACCACTTTCATATCTCAATAAGAGATGATGAGGGCAATCATCATCTGCTTCTTACTGTTTTCTGCCAAAGTTTTATGAGGATTTTTGGTAAGAATTGTTAATGGTGTTTGAAAGCAATGCTCCATGTTGCATAGGATTTACTTCAGCACGACCATGATGCCAACTGGTACAGATATGTTAAAAGTTACCAAAATTGGAAGATGATTGCAGCATCCGTATCATTTTATTGGCTTGAAAGAGTATTTTCTCGCACATTCTTTACTGCCATCATGCATGTTTACCATAGCTGAATATGCTGACATTTCCCACATTGAGATGTGGGACAGTAGCTGATAATTGGTGCACTTCTTCCTGTTGCAAGTGAGATTATTTGCACAGCTTTTGCCCTCAAAGAGTCTTTACCTATGGGTACAGCCTTTTCTCTGGAGAAGGTGTTTTCATGAACATAAAGTGAAAATCCATCAATCCAGGCTCTGTGCTCAGAGGGAGCATCACAAAGGTGAAGATGGGAGCAAGTGATCAGCTCATCTCTTGCGCAGAAGATAATTACGTGGGAGGTGACAAGGTGGTTGTCTGACTTTCCTCATGCTGTTGGCAGGCTAAGGCAAAAAGAGAGGATGAGCAAACTGTTCCTAAAGTACCAGCACCACAGAGGCAAATGACAGAGAGAAGCGAGGGGTTTTTTTTTGTTATGGTGTAACTTTATGGATTTTTGCCAGTTGCTTGAGTGAACATTTCACTTTCAAAATCAACTCCCAGTGTAGGTGAGGTCCTGTTTGGAACTCTTCTTCTTGAGGAAACACAGCTTTTCCAGCACCTGCACTTCCCTGTGATATCTTTTGGGGGCTGATTCCTGTGCCATGCTGGGTTGCCATAGGCAGTCATGATATCCTCTGACATGCCAGGGGACAGGTGGAGGGTGTGCTGCAGCTCCCCTGTGTTTTGAGCTTCTTCCTAAATGGCAAAAAGGAGGATCTGAAGCATTCCAACTCTCTTAGACATATGGTTTAAATTTTGGGTAGTCTCATACGGAGCAGGGAGTTGGGCTCAGTGATTCCTGAGTGTTCCTTCCAACTCAAAATACCTTACAATGCTGTGATTTCTTGTTGGCCAGTACTGCAGTTGGACTAGATGATCTTCATGTTTTTTCCAACTTTAATGGTTCTACAGTCTTCCCTGTGTCCAGTCCTTTCAAAGCATCATTCATCAAGGACCATTTCCCATAATCTTTTGACACAGTAAAGTCATACACAACATCCCAGGAACAGGCAGGGCTTCCAGGCCTGCCAGGAAGACAGACCCTTGCTTTGGGTGCAGAACCAGTTACCACTTTTCCAGTGATCCCCAGCTCTTTAGGAGCCAAAGCACCAGACTTCTCTGTCCACTGGGATGAGAAAGGTGAGTGGTGGGAGGTTTTGCCCTGCTTATTCTTTTGCAACTCTCCTCCTCAGTCCTTTCCTTCTTTCTCAAAGGACTGAGCACAGCTGTCCCCAGCTCTGTTCCATTCTGAACTCACCACTGGGGGCCATGGCCAGTGGAAGACGAAAGGCAGAGAGTGTCCTGTTGAACATCATGGCTGTGTGAGCCAAATTACATACAGACCTACTTCCATCTGCACCACTTTGACGAGATGTCATCACACCTGGAGAAACTGGCTGCTGAGCTTCACTGGAAGCCAGTAGTTGAGCCCTATCTCCACCCTCAACTTGGGGACTTACAGGCAGGGGATGTGCAGGTGGCCAATGGGTCAGAGCACCACAACACCATGGTGGGAGGTTGCCCCTGGCTAGCAGTGACATGGCTGCTGGGTGCTCAGTCCTACAAAGCCTTCCCGGTCAGCAAAGCCACATGTATTGCATTTGGCATCTGTGCAAAAAGAAGCAAGGTGTTGTTTCGCTGAAATCAAATAATGCGCACTGGAATTCCCTTAATCTTTGGCCTGCACACCTCTCCATGCTTTCTGATGAACCAGAGGGAGCATGCTGTAGATCCTTGAGCATGTGCGAGCCAGGATGTGCAGCACGTAACCACCGAGTTCACAACTTCACAGCCAGCTTCCACTACTTTAAAGTCTTCAAAGCAATCAGCTGGAAAGCACATTAGAGACTTTTCCCTTTCATTCAGCCATATTCTAGCCAAGAAGCAGTGAACAGTGGGGACAGCTCTAGTATATCAGGAAGAATGGAAGAGCAGGTACTGCAGCTATATGAAAGTATAAAAGGCATTCACAGTTAAGTTAGTTTCGTGTATAAGCACAGGACTTGCATGTCACTCAAATTTTGAAGGAAAGTCAAAGGTTGGGCAGAAGAACTGGAAAGAATACAGAAAACAGAAGATAAACCACAGTAAATCTAAGAAGTTGTGTGCAGGGGAGTAATTTAAACCAGGGGAAGTAGGTTATGAACCCCAAAATCATTCATAGCACCACAGTTTCAGTCCCAATGTGCAAAACTGCTATGCAAGAACCCACGGAGAATCTGATGCTCTTTCAATGAAAGCAATGCATTTTCTGGATGATAAATGTGTTTGTGTGATTACTATACAGTAGTTGGCATCTTTCTGCCAACTCTTCCCTTTGGGTGATAAACTACCATTTTTAGCTCTCACCTATCATTCTTCTACTTTTGGTGGCAACATACTGAATTTTGGACACATAACATGCCCTGGACTTACACTATGCAGCCTGAAGAGTTGGTAGGTGCTGATGTGCTGTGAACTCACATGTCAGCTTGTGACACCTGGTGATGACAAGTTCACAAATAATTCAGGCACTGGGGAAAATAAGCACCAGAATCCTGGTCAGATGGAGATGCTCAAGCCAGTTTCAAATGAGCAGAGTCTTCAAGATATTCATGCAAGTTAGAATTGGTTGGGTGAGATGCTCCAGTTTGAGCTCAGCAAGACCCTGTTATGATGTACTGCATCTTGTTCTGGGTTTGCTGCACTGTGCCCATGACATTTTGATATTTGCATCTTTTTCTTGAGGTATTTGTCTCTTTGTCTGGTCTACAAAGATATCGCAGGTCTGTAGATCCGTTGGATAATCTATGGGGAAAAAAATGCTTCTGGGGGCACATGCAACACTACCCAAAGCACTGCTTACCTGGAGACAAGTGCTCCTCTGTCCCAGATTATTAACAGCACACAGCAGCAGAGGTGTTGCAATCTGCCCCTTGTACAAAGCCATTGGCTCATCATCTCAAAGACTGGAGTGCTGGATATCTTTGGTGCCCATCTCCTCCAGAATGACTTACTATAAATGGTTGTAAAGAACCACTTTTCCCAAAGACCTGAGGGCATGAGTATTTTTCCATCTGCCTTCTGATAATGAGATGACATTTGTCAAGTGCTGTTAGAAAGGAGGGCAGGGAAGGGAAATTGTTTCTAATCAAACAAAACAGGAGATTGCAAAGAAAAAGATGCTGAAATATTGTTTTAGGCTCACCCAAACAGTTTTGTTCCATCAAAAAGAGAATCTTTTTTCTTTTATTTCTTTCTAGAGCCCTTAAAATAAAAGGTTTGACTAACAGGGAAAATGTTGGTCAATTTTAAACAACAAAGAACCTGTCATTTGGAAAGAAAGAAGTCTGAGCGCTGTCACATAGGGAATATCAAATTGAAGCATTTTCTCATTTCCAAACCAAAACATTTCCATCTAGAAAACGTGAAAATGAGGTGTTTTGACATGTTCAAAAAACTCTCTTTTACTACCTTCTTGGCTGAAAGCATTTGGCACACTCAGTCAGCATCAACGCATTAAAGTTTCAGTTCCTGAAACATCCAGCTTACAGATAACTGAACTCATCACAGAGCATGACAAGGCTTGGGCAGCTCTGAAACTGGAAGGGCCCGGAGCAGCAGTGATGCCCATGGATTGAAACATTTATGGCTGCAACTGGTTGGTTAACCTCATTCTGACCCTCATGTAGAAGTGCTGTGAGCCTTTGGGTCTTAGGAGAAGAGGGGTGGAGGCGCCCTGTTGGCAGCAAAGAGACCCTACATGCAGCTCTCTGCATGGCTAAGAGGACAGACAGCCCTGCCTTCTTCTTGGAACCAAGCCCACATCTTGCAGCTGACATCAGTCCACTTATTAGTAATACATTAAATCCCAATTGTTTCTTAATTCTTTTGAAATGGGATAACGGGGCAGTTAATTAGCACACAGTGAAACATGCAATTCTGATGAGGAAGCGCTGGTTAACACACCAACCACCAAATGTCAAGATGCGTTTTTAGCACTGAATGGAATTAATTTGCCAGTGTTCCCTTGTTAAATGTCAGGTCCTTATGACTTGTATACATTAAACAATTCAGGAATTGGAAAGCACTTGTGTAATCAAGTTAAGCGTGAGGCGGGCAGAATTCTTTCACCTAAACAAACCTGAAATTTTCCTTTTCCAATTAATATTTCATTTTATAACAGCCGCCACATTAATTCTTAATTAAATGCTTATTTGAGACACTCTACTGATTAGTGTGAACTAATGAGGAACAATATGAATTGTTTATCCAGCTTCTAGTTATTTTCCTTCATAAAAGGAATGGTGTTTGGAGAACTTCTGTCGTGTCTCGCAGTGCCCTAAAATGACTTCTTGCAGAGTAACTTTCATAAGGGCCACAGGAGCATCATAAATACGTGGAGAGGTGACCAGAAGTTGCTATGCTTGTCCTCTCCGCTCTGCTTTGCTCCAGGCAAGCTCAAGATAGCATTTCCCCCAGTATATCCCCCAGCACATCCCTCAGCTTTCAGTAAAACATAGTCTAGAGAATTCCTGAATGTAGGGTGACATACACACCCTTGTAGTCAGCCTCCCAGCAAGAAATCCCCAGCAGGAATTGCCTGTATGCTGGCTTTGGCACTGCTGAGGGCGTGAGCAGGCATTTCCATGGTTCTTTCTACACTACCAAGATCTATTTCATTCACACCCTGTGATTATGTGTGTATAGTCAGGGCTGTTTTCATCTCTGTTTATGACTCAGCCTTTATTGACCATGAACCTCTTCTGCTATTTTACCACCAAATCATTCAGAATTGTGAGCTCTTCCTTCAGCTTTTCATAGGCACATTCAGATTTGGCTGCTTTAAAGGCTTCGTTCGTTTATCTTCACTGTAAAAACTTCATCATTTACTTTTACCTCCATCTCAACTACTGACTAATTATGAAGAGGCCTCTCATTTCTTCAGGACAGCTTCGTTTCCTCAAGAGTTGCTACTGAAGGGACCTCACTGAAAGGTTTTTGGAAATACAAATGCATCAGTTGGGTTTATCGACTGTGTACCTATCAACTCCCTCAAAGAGCTCTCATATTTTTAAAGAGAGAATATGCTTTTTATCAATTTAGCTACTCTTTTTTGACTGGTTTTTACCAGTCCGTGATCATGTCTGTATTCTTCCAGATGCTTCAGAGCTTCCTTTAAAAGCTTGTTCCTCATTTGTTGTCTTACACTGCTGTAACACTGGCATTGATTTAAGCAATACTTTGCACAACACAACAAGCAGATCAGCAATTTCATATTGAATTCCTTTAAACCTCTTGGGTGAATGCCATCTGTTCCTGCTCATTTCCCACTGTTTGTTGTATCATTTCTTTAAAAGCTTGTTCCTTAAGTTCTGATGGCTGGTCAGACACCCTCTGTAAAGAAAGACTTCCCTGAGCTGACAATAAGCAAAGAAATCATTTTTCCTCTTTTCTAGGATCCTTAACTTCCTGTACTTTTAAACCTCCATCACCTTGCAGTTTTCTAGCAGGCCTTCTTCCAATGTATTAAAAAAAAAAAAAAAAAGAAAAGAAAAAAGATTTCAATCTTTATTTCTTCAGCAGGTATTTTCTTAGAAGATAATCCAACTTACAATCTGATCATTTCATATTTAAGTTAAAAGAGCTACTCTATGTTCATCCTGTTTTAAAAAATGACTCATGCTTTTTAAACAATTTCTGTTTGACTTAAACAGATTCCTTTACTCTGTTGTTCCACTGGCATCCCCTATTTTAGGGCTGCTATGTCTATTTCAGTGGATGGTATGCCCTTGCTACACGCTTCTCATACTGTATCTCTAAATGGGTTTACGCCATCCAAAGATATTACACCCTTTCTGCTGCTCCTTTACCTTTATTTTTAGCAAGATTTCTCATTTTTATGTCATCTCTTCTTCATGCCCTTTTAAAGGGAGTCTTTATTAAAGGGAATTCTCACCTGTGACTTTCTCACTTCCACAAAAACGCACAAACACAAGTACATAATGATCATCATTACAGAGTTACTCTTCGGTAAATGAACACCTGGAACAACATCTTTTCAGTACAGAGGCTTAAATCAAGAATTTATTCTTTCCTGATGGGGTCTCTGAGCATTTGCTTCAAGAAGTTCCATCCAGTGTGTCTAAAAATTTGTTTCTGTACCTCAACTCACTGTAACATCAAACCTCTCCATAGGGATGATGAAAGACTCTCGTTAAGCTGTGGATTTTCCTCCCACATTAACTTAACTCTAGCAGCATCCAAGTGAACTTCAGTCTATGCAAGGATTTGCAGAGTTATTAGGTTATGAGTAGCCTACCTGGCAATTCATTGGGATGTGCAGCACTTCTGCATCCTCTTTGCTACTTATGACTCCATGGACTTTCTGTGCCCTATGCAAGCTTCACATACAGCAAGTCAGTATTTTCTTTCTGGACATAAACAAAGACATTAAGTATTGTCAGATCAAAATTAACCACCTGTGGATGTCCACAGGATTTCCCCCTCAGTGGAGCTCTTCTTGAACACTGTAGCAAAAGCATAAGAAATGATACCAAATATAAAGAAGTTACAAATAAAATAAAATAAATTGGGTGATCAGAAATTATCTCCCCAAACCAGTGTTCCTGAATTATTCTCACTCCTCTTTCCCAGCTGTAAAACCAGAGACTCTCTCCTCAGAAATTTCCGTCAGCAATTCTACCACATCTCTCCTGATGGGATCTGACCTCAGCAGTGTATGCATGTGAATGTGCCACACGTTAATTCAGCAGCACTGCAAGTTCTACTGCTGAGACTCCCTTTAGACTTCTGGTAAAACCCCAACCACACAGAATTTCATGTTCAAGTCCCTTTTTGCACCAGTGAAGCTAGAATTTCTCCCCTGACTCTCTCTTGTTCTGTGTGGGCAAGTCTGGCTCTGGCCCTGCATAGGCAGCGTGCATACAGGAGGACAGGCAATGCCATGTCGGGAGCTTGTCAGGCTTGTTAAATTATTATTTTTTCATCTTTCTGCAGATTTCTCAACTCTGCTGCCTGTGGATGGTGTGTCTTGCCACCCACTCCATTTCTATAATCAGGGCAGAAGCAGTAGTTAGAGAGAATAGCTCAAACGAGGCAAATCTCCCTCTCTGAGAGATTAAGAAACTAGCTGTAGCTCTGGCCTAATTATTGTTTTTACATAATTAGCTCTGGTCTGGGGGTTGCAGACGAAATTTCGTCAGGGTATGAGAAAATTCCCCATTCAACCTTCCCAGCAGAGACAGAGGGTGCAGGCAGCAGCTCCCCCAATCCAACAGGCAGAGCATCCAAATATCAGCATCAAAGAGTGGTTTCAGCTGGCACATAGGAACTGTGATGTGTCTTGGCTATGGCAGCAGAGAACAAAAGAAAAATAGGAAGTGAAGTGTTAGAAAACCATGGTGAATTGAAGTATCATGCCATGAGGGTTACTGGCCATACCATCAACTGAGAGCCACCTTGAATGGAAATCTTTATGGCCTTTGGCCTGATGGGAGATCCTGCACATCCTCTCCTGGAAAACAGACAAAATTTCCTTCAGGTTGGTTACTGAATGAAGATTTTCACAGAAAGAGAATTTTTTCCATCCAGTTCTCTGAACTGTGGTAACCCCCTGCCCCCCTCTCCCTTGTCTTGTATTCTCGTTATTTCTGTTCAAATCCTAGGATGCTTAATTTGGAAGTCTTAGGAAATTTCACTTTTTCAAAGACAGACATAAAGGCTTTGGAAAAATGTATTTGGTAAATCTAAAATTTACCCAACTTTGGACTATTTTAATCAGAAGTTTTCATGGAGAGGAGCAGTTCCCAAGCATCTCTCTCCAGGCACTGTAACAATGCTGTACAGGCACACATTAAAAAAAGAACACATTGTCCTTTGCAGCTGATCCTAATTGCCTTCGAAGGTCTATGAGTCTCTCTCCAACTCAGTAATGGATTCAGGCTCAGAACATTATTTATGATAATGCCAACAATGAAAAGAGACATAACTTTATTCTGCTTGCAGAGGTATCAGGCAGCTCGTTTTTGAAAATCTCAGAAACAGCCTGCTTATTTCTTCCTTATTCCTTTCTCCTGCGTGTAAGATGCAAGCAGATGCAATTATGTGCAGGCTGAACTTGTGTCACGTACAATTTCCTACCACCCAGAATTATAATTAATATGTTTTTGGGACCTGTGCATCAGCAGTTCTGCAGAAAGTCCCCATCTTTTATCATCATCCAGGGCCACACAGGGCAACTTCCAAAGCAGAGCATGAGATGGCCTTGCTCCCTGCTACATTGCAGCAGATCCTTTTTTTGAAGGGCAGGAAAAAAACCATTTGCCCTCTGCTCATGTAAATCAATACTAATACCAGCAAAAAAAATACAGCTTGGCTGAAAGGAAAGAAAGATGTAGATAGGATGGCAGTTCTCAGCTGGTGTTTCACTCTCTTAAAGATGTTTTTTTTCCTGGGTGTGAGTTTGCAATTTCTACATTCCCATTGTGTTGATCTTAAATATTAAATAAGAAATGGGATTTAGGAGAGTTGGATCGATTCTCGCTGTCCTTGCAGAGATACAGGGATTTTGAGTGCCTTGAAAGCAGCAGACCCCAACTCCACCTCTCCCTGCACGGACAGGACTGTGCAGATGGGGGCACTCTCACTAAATTCATTCTGGTGCTCCTGCTAGAGGTAAGGTGAAGGATGTTTCTCCAACATGCATATTTTAAATGACCGTTTCTGCCTGAGTCAGAAGGAGAGACACACAACCCAGTCAGGTTGTTATATTAGTGGAGCAGTGGAAAAATAACCACCCAGTTAGCCCAGTGAATATTGATTTGTCCCTAATCAAGCCCAGGATGTGTCACGTGGTAGTCTCAGTGCAATGCATGTGATCCCATACACACGCAGCTGATAATTGCCCACTAAATCATGTGATCCATGTCCTGGAAGCATCAGGGCAGTGTGGAAGTGATGCTGGCATGAGAGGATTTGCAATGAATGCCTGACCCTCAGGAAAGGGTTAGCTGCCTCTGAGCCGAGGTAAAGCTTTGTATAAAAATGCTGGGGCAGAGGATTTTAGCCAGGTTGGTTTGTACACATCAGGCACACTGACCATGCATATGTACCCTCACGCTCACCTCCAGGGGGGCTCTCCAAGGGACTTCTGCCACGCACATCCCCAAAAGCCCACATGGTTACTGAGCCAAGCTGTCCCACATTTGACACCATCCTGATACTTCCAACTACTTTTGCTGCAGTGAAACGCAAGCTCAGGCTCCAAGCAAAAAAAGTTGTCCATCGTATAAGAAGAACAGCCCTGTTTTATTCACAGCAGTAGGTTTTCAATCAATTTTGTATCCGAAGGAACACATTTTATCCTTCTCCTCCCCTGGGTCGTGCATCTTTCATCCTCACTCTTTTCCAATTGATGCCCAAAGGCTGGTGCTTCTCCATTTCACTCTGAAATGCTACTGGGACTTTTTTCCTAACTGTGGGAAGCTGGAAAGGTACATTGGGGTTCCTCTGTGCACATCACTGCTGACCACAATGGGACTGTGATGAGCTGGTTACCTGAACTTTTCGCATCTGTCTGCAAGATGAATCCATCCCATAGCAAAATGCAGGGCAGAACCTTTCAGCTCTAAAACTAGACCTGGGGGAATAAAAAAAAAGAGTCAGGTTCGCGATCTCACGATGTGCTAATTTGCTGCTATTAATTTAGGTAGTTAATTTATTGTAACTATGGTTTCTAGTGTTATTATATAATCCTACTAACAGGATGAACTGCCCAGCTGGTACTCAGTGAGTCTGAAACTGTGAGTTATACTGCTAGAAAATCAAGCCATGTGGAACAGGAGCAGGGACTGACTTACCAAAGCTTAAAGCTCACACAGGAATCTGAGGAGAAATTTGGATACTGCTGGACCAACAGAAAAAGGGGGAACTTAGGTTCAAGGAGTCCAGGCGTAATGGAGGGAGATGTATGCTCCATGAGAAAAAGACAGAAGGGATTTTAAAGCTGCCCAAGTGGCTGTGTCTTCCTGGTCTATCATCCAACATTGAGTCGTGGGACCATTCCCAGGTATTGTGCGCTTGAGTGATCCCTGCCCTGAACTCCTCCTCTTCTCTAGAACCTCAAGCGACGCTCTCCCCTGAATGCTCTGTTCTACTCTGGGAACCTTTCTGACCACAGATCTCCATTTCTCAGAATCCTTGAGTCTGAGATCTGAGCCCAAACTTGAATTCAAGTCATGCACAGGGACACAGCCCCAGAATTAATATTCCCAGAACCAGTGGGAAGTTCGGAGCATTTCCCTCCTTCCTCCCTCCTCAACCTATGCTACAAATGATTATTTTCTCAAGAAAAAATAAAGAAAGAAAAAAGATAAAGCAAGCATGATAAAAGCAGATGCTTCCTCCAAGCTCAAAGGAGGAACGAGCACCAGAATGAAAGGGGAAATCTCATGGCTTTGACCTACCTGTGAACCATTGCAGCAGTTGTAGTCTTTGGCATGTTTTCTTTTACCCAGCTTGTTTCCATCTTTGGGGATTCACCTTGGAACCCTTCTGTTTTCCACAAGACACTGGCATCCCTGGCTGGTGGATTGCAATTTCACCTTTGCCAATAGAAAATGGATTGATGCAGTGGGATGGATGAGCTCTGCATGATGGTTAATGATTTAGCCGAGAGGAAGAAAACACAAAGATGAGACAGATCAGCTGGCTTAGCTGAGGGCTGGCGACAATGAGGGTCACATTTGTTTGGTTTGTTTTGATAGGTATTATTTCTGGGTAATAGCAGCACGTCCTTCCAAAACTTGCAGGCTCAGTCTTCACCTGAACATTTTAAACTATTTCAGTGCACAAGGAAGAAATAAAGATGACTGGAATGAAAATTTCAATTCGGTTGTGCAGCAATTGCAGAAAATTTGTTTCAAACTGGCCTTGCTTTGTCTGCACTGCTGACCTCACCTCAGGAGAGCAGAGGAAGAAAATCCCAAATCATCATGCTACCCACCAGCTTTGCGATGCAGCAGAACCCATGGTAGTGCTCTGGGGAGGATCCATTTGTTTCATCTGCTCCGATCTCTCCAGGTGACACATATTTAATCCCAGCTTGGCTGATCCCTGGTGACAAACTAGAGCGGTCCAGCATAGACACATCTGGACTATCTCACTTGTAGGATCGAGTTTCCAAGCACTGCTCTGGCGATGTACAAGCTAAAATTGTTTATGAGTCACTTCATAGGCTTGGTTGGACACAGATGAGGATGAGCAAACAAGGCTTTCTTACAGAAGAGTTTCAAGGCAGAGATGAATTCCCCCTGCCCAAGGAGTCCCAGGCTAGCTGCAGGTAAATACACAAGTAGCAGGCAGGAGATGTCCTGGATGCATAAGGCTCAAGGGATCATGGTGATCAAGGAGGGTGAGTTTGGCTCAGTCACCAAATCCACCTCACAGTTCTGGAATTCAACCCCACGTGTGATAGAGTACACAGTTTTCACAAAGGCCCTGAATCATGCTTCAAAGACTCCCGGCAATCAAGAAGCTACTTCTCACTTCAAAACCTGATCTCCCTTACAGTTCCCAGATAGCACCTTATTTCTGACTTGAATCCATCTGCTTCCAACCTTTACTGACTGAATCTTACTCTGTTAGTTAGACTGAAAGCCCCCGGCTATCAGAAATCTTTTCCATCTGTTGAGACTTACACTCTATGATCAGCTTTCCTTTTAGGTTTGCTAAATAGATTCAAGTCTTTCTGCAGGTTTTCCTGAGTGCAACATTCTAGCATAGCCCCTTCCTGCACTGAAGTTGGGAGCGGGGGAATGCTCTATTTTTCCTGTAGCTGATTAGAAAGCAGATTTCATTGCTTTCAGAAAGAGATCTGTGAAAGACCATGTAATTCCAGTAGCAAGCACATTCTTATGCAGACTATATGCATTTGTGCAATCTAGGCAAAGTTATTTAAAATAAATCAATAAATAAGATTAAATAAGAAGGTTCCTATTTTTTCTTCTGTAACATACCATAGCACAAGTTGAGGAACTGCTTCTAAATATTCATGGAGAAGCATAGATTAACTACTCCTTCTCTTCTACAGATAGCCTCTCTTTTCCCTATTACCAGATCTTCACATGCTGTTTCTCACTTTGGACTGACAGTTCCATATTACAAAGCTAGCTGGCATGCATTCACATTGAAAACTTGGTTCAAGCATCTGAGGGGTAGTAGAAGGGTCAAAGTGTAGAGCTGTTTCCTGAAGATGAACTGCAAGGTGTTAAATCATGCTTTCATTCTCACCAAGGCAGAAATGACGCGCACTAAGTAGACTCAAAGCAAAGGCAGAATGTTCAGGGATATTAGATAGGTATTTAACTTCTCCAATGTGTTTCTCAGCCCTAGGTATGTGTATCCAGGTAGGATGAAAACTCACCCTCTTCCCAGATAGAGAATGGTGCTGCTGCCCAATTGAACGCTATCACCCACATAAGCTGTGTAATTCTTCCAGTTCACCCCAGCCATAGCGATCACAAAACCTGGAAAGCTGCACTGGTAATTCTGCCTTTCTTCCTACACTGCAACCATAAAAAGCTTCCCACTACTCTGCAGGTCCTTCAAGGGCCTTCATTACTTCTATACAGAACAATATCATGGCCTTCTGGGCTGCAAGAGCACACTGCTGGCTCACGCATACTGCAAAAGAAGGCAATAGCAGGGCCTTCTAATGGGATACAAACACCATGGAGCATTATCAGGTAGCAAAGACAGAAAATCAGCTCACCTTCTGCCAACAACCAGTGACAACACAAGAGTGCAACCCCTATCCAAAAAAATGCCATTTGCTCAGTTGCTAACCCTTAAATCAGGGTTGAGGAGGGGTGGATCCAGGCTCCACACCTTCTGGTCACTCAGGTGTATTGCTCGCACCTGAGCTCCCTGTGTTAGCCACACCTTCTCACCTGGTGCTTAACTACTGGTTCAGGCTGTGACATGGCAATTCCCCTGTGCTCATTTCTCATAGCAATGTCCCTGGCCTGAGCCCCAGGGAGTCAGCACCATCCACTACAGGTAGGGACTGACTAATTTATGGGGCCTTCAGCTCCTTTCAGAAGGGAAAATCTCCCTTGAAAGTGTTCTTGATGGGAAGGCCACTTGCACTGTAGTGAAGTGTTTCTTTGCTGATGAAGATTGGTACTAACCCATCTGGGATTGTCCAGCAAACAACTCAATTTCTAGAGCATCTGCAAACAGAGATTGCTGTACTTCATTACCAGGGCTTCAAAGTTATTTTGATTAACTACTGAGCTTCAAACTTATGAGAATATAGATCCATTCACACTCTGTGGGATGTCTGAGACTGAAGCTACAACACGCTGAGCTTTGCCCCAGGTAAAGACTTCTAATGGGGGAGACAATTCCCAAGGAAAATGGTTTGTCTCGAGAGTCAGGCCCCAACTCCTCTCAAGCTGTGAAAATTAACCATGTTCCTATATAAAATAGAACACTTAAATTAAAATTCACTACCCTTGTTCAAATAGTGAGTGAGGTGTATTATACTGCTTATTTTTTTAGGCCTCCCTGGAAGCTTGCACTGTATTGGAATCAACTTTGTGTTTTCCTTAATCATCTCCGATACGAAAAGTGGTTTCAAATCTTTTGACAGATAACAATCATCCCATCTACCAGGCAACGGCAAACTTATTTTGCTCAGGGAGGTGGTGGGGTCACCATCCCTGGAGGTCTGCCAGAACAGTGGAGATGTGGCACTGAGAGACATGGATAGTGGGCATGGTGGGGGTAGGTTGGGCTTGGGGATCTGAGAGGTCTGCATTAGTGCAGAGAAAGTCCAGTTCAGATGGAAAAAATTCCAAGTTCAGATCCTCGCTGCCCCAGCAAGGAGTTCACTTACTATGGAGAAACCCATCCTGGAGACCTTGGAGACCTTGGAGCCCAAGACTGGATGTTCCCTTTGCACGCCCATTTGCAGTCACATGCTTGAACTATACCATACTGAGCACTGATTTTGACACAGATCTGCTTTTGTGGGATTGAGTTTTCCTGGGATCTTTGTGTGGGAATGTTTTGGTGCTCTGCAGCAGAAAAAGATTGTACGTGGGCCCTGTGCAAGGAGCTGAGCACAGTACTTAGTGAGCCATGCTATGCAAACAGCTGGGGCGCAGGCACCAAGCTGAAAGATTCCTATTGTTCTGCTGAACTAACACATTAAGAAAATGTCCATACAGTCAAGAAAGAGCAATTAAATATTGAATGGTTTGCTAGTATGCAGAACTGTTTGAAGAGCTCTCAAACTCTCCCAGAGACACGAGCCTGTCTATCATGGGCAAACTTTTCCTAGCAAGCATAAGAAATAGTGTTTGAGGATGCAGAACACCAAGCCTTTGGAGCAGGCATCAATTATATTTAAGCTGAATGGATAGACCTAGAGACATCAGAAGCAGGACTGAATATGCTTAAAGCAGATAGCTGTTTATATGCCTTACAGAGCCAGTACTTTAAAGAGGAAGTGTCAAATTAACAGTCAGTGTGCAGTAGCTAGGTAGCATTTTCAACTTGATCTCCACCTTCTTGAAGCAGTCTTTCCAGTTGAGGTTCTAGAAACATTCCCCTGCTGAGCACTGCAGCACGGAAGCCCACGTTCTCCAGGATGCTCAGATGCCCAGCTTTGAATGAAATGTCAGTCAGAGTGATGTGACTGAGCAAGAGATGCTGCTCATGAAGCAGTGTACAGGAGACTCATGAAGACAAGAAGGAAGCAGGCAAGAGGAGACAAATTCTCCATCTTGTGTTGGTGTTGTTCATACCTCATGATGACTGAATGAAAAACATGGGCAATAAGAGTGCACTGTAAACCTGCAACTCCGAGTCAATGGAAGGATTCAGAGTGTACAAGATCTTATCTGGGTACTGCTTTTAATATGACATAATAAATTAAACTGTGTGTTAAACTATGAACCTCTCCCACCTCCTGTGCTGAATGCAAGTTCTCGTAGCCTGTGTGTCTCAGGATCAGACATCTGGGAACACTGACTCCTTTCTGCCATTAAGAGATGGCTGGGGCTGTTTCAGGGAAACATCAGTAGCAAAAAAGGTACCTGGGAGTCCCAGTTTATCAGTACAAATGACAATAATTACCCAGCTGACTGGCAGTGTCTCTGCCAAGGGAACAATAATTTGTCCCCATTAGCCTGCAATCAAAACCAAAGAGAGAAGTCAATGCAACAAAATGAAGTCTGGGCTGCCAAAGAGCATGGGACCTGATGGATCACATCAAGAGAAGAGATGACATGCAAAGGGTTGGGAAGGTGGTTGGTCACAGAGAGCCTGCCCTCTGGGGGTTGGGAACAGGAATGTGACAGAAGATTTCTTTCTGAGCACTCCAGACTGCACTGCTCATGCCTGTAGAAAAGACAGAAATGCCATGACCTTCCAGAAGTCCTTTGCCCAAACCAAATGATACTGAGAAGAAGCCATTAGTTTTCATCTTAAGTCCCGATGAGCAATTTATTAGACACTGCTCAAAACTGTCTCTATAAATTATAATGCCAAAGAAGACAATTTATAGAAACTGGAGTTATGGGGTGGGTTCTCAATGCACGGTGGATCTCTGGACTGCCATTAGGGACTGAACTGAGATAAGATTTTAAAAATTAACATTTGGAGTAATTTCAAGCTGTCATTTTCTCAGACTGAAACATTTTCTCTGGATCAATGATTTCTTCCATTATTATTTTTTTTAATTTCAATAGAATGACATTTCTCATAGCAATACTGTAAAGTTGTGGGGTTTCTTTGTTTTGTTTTGTTTTGTTTTTTCTCTGTTGGAAGATTTTCAACCAGTTCCACCCACTGCTGCTCATAGTTCTGATCCAATGCTTGTGACTCATTGCTGCTTTATTTCTTGTACCGCTCTTCTTATATGAGGACCTTATCTTTCCAGCCTATCTCACATAGAGGTATGGAAAGGCACTCCTTGCTCTGCTGAATATTATTAATCCATTCTCCAACCAGCACCTCCAGTGTCTGTGCCTTTCTGTGCAGCCTAAATCCTGCCACCAACTGAGAGTAGGAAACCCTTGGAGGCAGTCTTTACACCATAACCACAAGCAAAACACAAGAACGTAGTAACCATAAAGCTATGTATGAGACTGAACAACCCTTCCCTATGCAATTTCTAAAGGCAACTCAGGCTCTTGTATCTCTTTAATTTCTTGTAATTTCTTTCTTTTCTCCAAAAAATAAATAAGGGATCCCCTCAGCTACTGAGATAGTCTGATCCTGAACAAAATCATAGTGGTAGATGGGTAATTTTCTAATTTCTAACTTCAACTCCTCTGCTGTAAAACAAGCCAATAACCATAAAGGAGATGGAGAGCAGTTATTCACTCCTTGCTTCAGAACAATCTAGTACATATTTTACATCCTTATTTGGGTAGCTTTACTTTTCCCAAGTGGAAACAGACTGACTGAGTTCTTCAATCACTTTTCATGGAGCCTATATCCTACAGGTTTCCATATAACCCATTTTTCCCATTCAATCTCCTCTTTCCATTTAAGCTCCTTTCTTTTTTTCTTTTGCCTCCATGTTTCTCAAAGTGCGGTGCTCCACATGGGCATCATCTCCCTGATATGGAGGACTGAGGATAGCAGAATTTCAGGACAGTTGAGGTTAGAAGGGACTTCACGAGGTCGTCTACTCCAACCTTTGCACTCTAATCCCCCGATCAACCTCTGCAATGGTGTTGGCACTCAATTAACCATACTTCATAGAGCCACAGAATCACTCTGGTTGGAAGGAACCTTAAAAATCATCTGGCTCCAACTCCTGCTATGGGCTGGTGGCCCCCCATCAGCTCAGCCTGCTCAAGGGCCCATCCAACCTGGCCTTGAATGCTTCCAGAGATGGGGGCACCCACACCTTCTCTGGGATAGGGCCTCACCACTCTCTAAATAAAGAATTTCTTCTGAACATCTAACCTGAATTTCCCCTCTTTTAGTTTAAAGCCCTTTAAACCCTTTGTCCTATCCCTGTTAGACCACGCAAAACACTGGTGCTCTCCTGCTCATGAGGTCCCTTCCATTGCTGGAAGGCAGTAGCTTCAGTCTACGTATTTGTCTTCTCCTTGTGCAAAGTGCTGATTTCTCATTTGCCTTCACAGCATTTCATCTCACTGATTTTGCAAGACCTTTCTAAACTCAATCAGATTTATCCACAGCACCGCTGGGAGATCTGCTTGGATGCTGCAGTGTATTTGTGGGGTGCCACATCAGATGTGTTGGGTACTCAAGAGAACCTGGAGCATCACGAGAACCTGGGGCTCACGGGAGAGCAGCACCCTGCCAAACAGCTGGAGGCCAGCTGGGGTATTTGAGGTTGAACAGATGTCCAGATGTTCTGGAGGTTGGTGGTCCTGCCTGTGGCAGGGGTTGGAACTTGATGATCCTTGGGGTCCCTTCCAACCTAAGGCATTCTATGATTCTATGATTCTATATAGGTGTTTGGCCGTGTCTGTGATCAGTTCCATCACCCACGCTGTTAATAAGAAGATTGAAACAAATTGCTGCTTTTCAGTCTCTGTAAAGACATCACACTGCAAGACGTGGTGAATCATAAGGTTTGAACAATTCTGTGAGGTAAGAAATAGGGGGGGAAAAAAAAGTAAAACACTGAATAGCACCAGGGAATACTGAGTCCATTCCTTAAGAGCAGACATTTACCAAAAGACAAACTTTTGTCCCCATTCTTGCAATATTGATGTGTAATTTAATTATTCATTAAAATTAAATTTGTGCCTTATTTATATATAAATACCAATATATATTTGAATGAGACAGAGAACACACAATTCTTTCTTTATATTTATTTTTGTGTGTTTTCTCTCTGTAAAGCAGTCTTGGCATCAGTTCCACACCACTCTTGTATAGTCTGTGAGTTTCTGTTTTAGCTTGCCTGAATTGTCAGAAAGTCTTGGAATGGAGCGGGTCCAGGACAGGTGCCTGAGAGACTTAAATCACTTTTCCTCTCTCAGAACAGATTCCTGATATTAAATTCAAAGTCATTTTTTTTGACAATGGTCCCTTCTGTGATTTGCTTTCAGTCCTATTTCCCTACTTGTAGAAAACTCATGTCAGACTATGTCAAAAGCCTTATGAAAGTCAAGGTCTATCATATCTATCACTTTTTTTTCTGTCCATAGGCCAATGACCCCATTAAAGAGTGAGATTAGATTAGTTTGACATGATTTGTTCTTGACAAGTCTATGTTGGCTGTCTCTTACTGCCTTTTATCCTCTAAGTGCTTACAAAGTGATTGTTTAATGTTTTCTTCCAGTATTTTTTAGGATATCAAAGTCAAGCTGAGTAGTCTGTAGTTTCCCAGCTCTTCCTTTTGCCGAATCTGACAGAGGAGATTTGTAGGTTATGGGAAACTCCCCTGTGCTTTGGGAAAGGTAGTGCCCATTTCTGTTTCACAATGTGTGAAAGGCAGAAGCATTATAACTCACTTTTGTTGCGAGAGAAAAGGTGATCTCGGCTCTGGGCAGACACGGGGAGCTGCTAATAACGGGAGAGCACACAGACCAAGGGATTCACACACTGCTGAACAACAAAAAGAAAATAAACAGAGGAATAAATAAATAATAGAAAAGGAAATAATTATAAAATAATTAAAGATGAAGGGAAAAAAGCAAAGTCCCTGGCTTACCTAGATGCTCAGTGGTCCTACAGTCACCATAATGCACAACTGCCTTATGGGTAACTGTGGGAACAGTTACATGTGGGATAAGCAAGGCAGAAAGGGACAGTAAGAGAAGGCTCAGATTGGAAAAACCTTGCTCTCACTTGGTTTTGAGCAGTGATGATCTAGGCTACCTCCGTGGCAGTTGTGTCAGACCAGGAAAATGTGTCCCAGGTGTTCCTGGGTGAACTTCACTTCTGCTAACTCCCAAAAGAAAAAAGAGAGAACCCATTTCATGCATGCTAGCCATCTGCAAGACCCCTCATCTGGTAATAGGGGCAGTTGGGATTGAAGGTTCTCCGTTTCTTACTGCAGAGATGGCCCAGCAGCACTGTGGTAAAAAGCAGCTGTATGGCCTCCCAGCCTATGAGCATTTCCCATCCGTGTTGCAAGCTGAAGCTGTGCATTGGCAATTCTGAAATCTCCTGGATGTTGTAAATGGGAGGCTGGTGCCAAGAAAACAGCATCTGCCATCAGCATGGATACTGTGGCTTTGCAGCTTAACTCAGTGCCATCAGCCCCTGGGCCGATGGGGAACCAAAGCACCAGCACTGCAGGACAGCCCTGCAGGAAGAAATGTGTGAACCACTGCAGCAGTGCCCTTCACTTGGGGGGCAGTGAGCCACAGTCTGGGAGGGTGTTTGGTGAGACTCAGTGCTTTCCTCCTCCACACACACATGCTCAGGGATGTTTTGAGGCCAGATTTTCTCTCGGCTCTGTTTAATAGAGAAAAATAGCATAGAGATCTTCTGCACTTGCTGGCAGAGGTGGCAACTGATGAACAGATAATGAAGGCTTTATTCTCCATTTGCTCAGCTGTTTAGGAGGGAAAAAATGAGTGAGAGCTCAGAGAGAGAGTCAGTGATGTGCTTTTGGATGTATGATAAAATAGATGCTATCCAATTGCTCCTTGGAAGTGAATTTGGTGCAGCAGCCAAAGCAAGCAGCAAAGCATGGAGCACCCTTTTGTAAGTTCCTTGGTCTCCAGGAAACACCATGTGAGCTGTACACAAACCAGTCCCTTTTAATTGGGCACACAATGAGCCTATGAGCTACAAAGACATTTGACTGGTTTATGCTGCAGTCAAGTTTAGTCATCATTATGCAAAGCTAATTAGCAAGTCAGAATCCCTTTTTGTCATCTCTAAGGTATCGCTGCTTTTAGACTTCAGATCCCAAGACCTTCCCTTTCCCTGCCCTTTCCTGCTGCTATTCTGGAATTAAACTTCCTCGCTCCATCACGACAAAGGATGTGGGGAATATAAAAAAGTCTTCAGCTCTTTCCTAAAATGTCAAAAACTGAAGAGCGCTTGGATTTCTTTCCCAATTATTCTGCTCTTAGAATTCATTATTTCAGGAAAAAAAAAAAAAAAAAAAGATGTTTTGAGTCATTTATGTGACTTCTGATAAAATACACTCATTTCTGCAATCTTTGGCAAGCAGGGCTTCCCGTTTGTCAGAATTGTTTGCTTAATATTTCTGTTTCCAAAATGGACTTAAGCTATGCTTCTTGTTTGTTTGTTTTTCAATTCTCGCCAGTCAGAAGCAGTGAGAAAACATTTTGCAAAGACAAAAATAAATAAATAAATAAATGCATCCTTTCCAAAATAAGATAAGCCTTCAGTGCCTGCTCTGAGTGCATCTTCTGTGCATGCTGATGTGAACTGACAGCTGAGGTGTTCATGTTGCCCATTCCATGACATTGCTGTGTGTCAGCATCCTGAGTTCTATAGTGTGAAATTCTTCCAGATGTCTGTTTTAATGACTGGGTCCTTAATTCTGGGATAATCTGACTTGCAGGTAGGAAGTATGGAAAGCTCACCCTCTTTGCATCACCTGATTGAGCCAGCAGTATGCCCAGGTGGTCAGAAGGGTGAAGTCATCCCTGGAGGTGTTCTAGAACCATGGAGATGTGGCACAGAAAGACATGGTTAGCAGGCAAAGTGGGGTTGTGCTGGGGTTGGACTTGGGGATCTTAGTGGTCTTTCCCAGCCTTAATGGTTCTGTGATTCTGTGAGTGTCATGGTTTAACACTGACGGGCAGCTCAGCATCACTACACCACACCCTCACTCCCCCTACTCAACAGAACAGGGGAAGAAACTGCAATGACAAATATTTAGGAGATGAGAAAAGAACAGGGAGCAACCTGGCAACCTTCTCCTATGCTCAACCATCCTCATCGTGTGGTTTCTCCTTGGCTGTCTTGTAATGCATTGGCTTGCTACCAGAGACTTCCCACACAACTTAGGATGTAATCCTTAGCTCTTGCATCATGTAGGGAAGAACCAGCAGCAGTTTCAAGTTGAGCGGCGAAATTCTGAAGGACTCAGAGAAATCAGAGGTATGATCTGTAAAACACTGCACACAACTGAATGGAGGCAAATGAGGAGCCTGCATTTAGATGCACAACTGCACCGAGCCAGGAGAAGGAATGAGTGGCTACACACCATATTGCAGAGAAGCAACTGCACATCACGAGCTGAGCATGCTAATGTAAAAAGAGGTGAATATTGCTCTGCATGTGTTGGCAAGAGTGCCTCCAGAGGCATATGGCATCTGGTCTGGAGTGCTGTAGCTCAAGAGGGATGAATGAAGAAGTTGAGCAGTGAGAATGGAAATTATTAGAGGTAACCTGCAAAGAAAGGCTGAAATAATTGAAGTTATTTAGACTAGAGAAGACTTCGGGGAAACATAATAGTCTGCAGTTACATAAAAGGTTTCTGTGAGGAAGAAGAGAATAATTTGTTCCGCATGTTCATTCCGGTTAGGAGATGGGGTAATTAAATCACAGTTAGGGAAATTCAGGTTAGTTATTAAGAAAAATCTTCTAACATAAGGAGAGTTAAGTACTGCTATTTATTTTTTTCCTGGCTTTGCTGTGTATTTTTCATTACTGGAAGCTTCTAGGAACAGGATCATCTCTACAGACATTTCCAGAATGCCACAGGGCTTTCTGTGGGTCAGGGAGATGGAAGGGAGGATCTCTTGAGATCTAGCCTAGTGCTCTTTTCTATGTTTCTGTGATACAGGGAGGTGCTCTGACCCTCACGCTCACTGCTCCAGACAATTCAGTCCCATCATGTCCTCTCCTGGGGTGTAGCATCTTATATGGTCACAATTTGGAAGTCTCCTGCTGATGTAGCAAAAATGAGGGTTGAAGATGTCAAGTCTCATCAGATCCACAACTGTCTGACAACGCTGTGTATTCTGCAGAAGAGACATGGGAGAGGAAATGCTTGCTCTCCTACGGAATATATCTCATCACTTTCCAATGAATCTCTTTGTAGACATGGCAACGTTTATCCTGACACTGGTTGGGCAGTTGATCACCATTTCCTTACCATGAAACAATTATTTTATTATCACTCTGAGTGCCAAGGACAAAGATGGACAAGGACAGATATCTATAAGCACAGAAGAGAAGTAACCAAGGCAACTCACGCAACTCTGCAAAATAACAAGGGCTTTCATTTCCCACTGCCTTTGCATGGCAGTGGCAATAACTACATGCTCTGGATTCATTTTGGTATTACCCAAGATTTGATCCAATTCCTCTGTCTCAGTAAGCCCCCCTCAAAGAAACAGGTGTAGGCCTGCACCAAACCCTCCACTCTCAGGCAGGATCCAGACTCAGACCTCTTACATCTTTAATCAGCTGAAAATAGACCTGACAAATGGAGCAGCAAATGCGTTTCATGTATCTTCCTTTGACTGTAAAATAAACGACCTGAGCCAGGGCTCATCTCTTTTCTCTACAACCCTGCCCAAGCAACGGAACTTTATTACTGTGACAGCCCGTGACACAGCACGTAGTGTGGCCAGGCCAAGTTTTCACTGGAAATAGTGGAGTTTGGTGTGTTTGGAAGGAGATTGATGTGTTCTTTGAAGCTGAAGCTCCACGAATAAATAAAAAAGACAAAGACTGGCCTAGATCTCATGAAGGGACCCTTAAAGGTCATCTAATCCAACTCCTCTGCAATGCACAGGGACACCCACAGCTGCATCAGTGCTCACAGCCCCATCCCCTGACCTTGGGTGTCTGCAGGGATGGGGCACCATCACCTCTCTGGGCAACCTGTGCCAGTGCCTCACCACCCTTAGCATAAAAAACAACATCCTTACATCCAGTCTAAATCTGAATCTCTTTTAGTCTGAAACCATTTTCCTTTGTCCTATCACAACAGATCCTGCTACAAGTCTGTCCCCTCCTACCTTGCAGCCCCTACAGATATTGAAAAGCCTCATCAAATGTCCTCTTCAGTAGGACCTGGCTGCATTAATGCTTGAAGACAAGCTTCCACCACCATCTCCACGGCCAAGCCTGAGGGAGGTGCACAGTCACAGCATCTGTTTTCTGCATTATAAAAGGGAATCTCATGATTCAGTGCAAAATGACTCTGAATACTGATTTATCTCCAAATCTGCCCTTATTGCTGCAGTATCCACCAGCCCCCAAACATCGTAAGAACTGCAGCCTGGCCGCTTGTTTCTAAACACTGAGTTTCACAGGTTGCTTATTTCCCAGCATGCATCGATGTCAAACTTCTGATGTGAGATATCTAGCAGGGAGAAGAATGGCATGTGCAAGATTTGCTTATGGTGCATTTTTCTGACTGCCATTAAACTGATCTATTGCTGGAACAAACAATAAAAAACTGATTAAAACTCAGCCCTTCATAAATTAAACATTGTTGTCTCTAGCTGGCAAGCCCCATGCTTGGCAGGGAGCTGGAACAACGGAACTTGGTGCAGTGTGTATCTACAGAGTGACAGGCAGAGGGGATTTATTCCTCTTCCACACCACATTACCAAATAAAAGGTACATTGGCTAAATCAGAAAGCTCCTGAACCCTGCTCTGCTGATGGCATTTGCAAAACACCTGTCCCAGGTGAGCTACTTTTCAAGCTGGAAAGCTATCAAGCTGCCTTTTTGGAGGTTTGGGGGTTTTTATGAATATGGATATTTTATTTAGGAAGATTTTTATTAACAGCAAGTGTTCTGTTGGGTGAATACTATGATAGACACTTGTGCTTGCTGCACTGTGTCCTCAGAGAAATCCAGAGCAGAATCTCTGGGCTAAGCAATGCAAGCACAGGATTGTAACAGAGCTCCTTTTCAACACAGTTTTATTGTAAGAAAAGGAAGAACAGGGGTAGGAAAGGCCTGAGAGATGGCACACAGGTTTTGTTCCTGTCCTGATAGGAACAGTGCACCGCATCCCAACTAGAAACATCACTGCTTCTCCATATTTGCATGTAGACTGAAACTTAGGTAGCATGCAAGGACTGATTTAAGCACAGCTTTTTGTCTCACGTTGCTCTTCTCTTACTCCCACTCCTGCTCTGACTCTGGAAAGCACCAAGAGCAGGAGGAGGCATTTTTCAGATCTACCTTCTGGGCACCCAATGGCAGCCCAGCATTGCAGTGAAATGCAATGTTTCTTCTAAGGGCAGTTCACGAGGTATTCCTCTGCACTGAAGTTCGTCTGTAGCATGATATCTTTAGCCATACAGACTCCACTGGGGAAAGCCCTGGTGCCATTTTCCCCCCAGGCTCTTTTCCCAAGAGATTCAATAGCTGGAAACTGGGTCGAGAGATGTTCAGTTATAAGTCGGACACAATTCTAGGGGAAACTATCACAGATAGTCATCCTTACAAACTAACTGCCACCTCCTGGGTAAGTCCATTATAAATATGTATCTCACTTTTTATGTCTGAAACTTATTAAATGTGTTTGCAATGTGTTTTGTATTGTTTTCCAGTCACTGGACCTCACTGGTCTTCTTCCTGCTAAAGATGGCTCTTATGTCAAAATCACCTACTTCTTCTCATGTCCCAGGTATGAAGGCCAAGGTCTTTAACACCTAATCTACATGACTTCCAATGTACATCAAGTTGGGAGAGTGGGGGAATCCACTGTGGAATTCACCTTCTCCAGCATCAGTCTAAACAGCCCTCGGAACCAACACTGATACCTCTCCTAAACCTTTCTCTGCCTAAATTGTCTGCTGTTTCTCCAGACAAAATGTGTGTAGCCATGGAAGTGTTGGACATAGAATTAGACTTTCTACTTCATTCAGACATAATGTGGGAAAGCACACAGTGCCAGATCCAGCTGAGCAGAACTCTAATGGGAATGGTGGGAGAAGCCAGAAAGTAGGGAACTGTAAGAAGTAGCATCCTCTCCAGACACTGTTCAAGGAGAAAAATCATGCTGAATTTAAAACATTTACTCCTGCCATGCTTGCCAGAAAAGAGCTCAAAGGCTAAAGACTATCCTGGCACCTCTTTCTCTGTCCCTGGCCTCCTCTGCAGCACTGAAGCTGGATTGCAAATACATCCATCAGCTTGAAATTAAAGCAGAGGATTCCCATACAGGGCTTGATAAAGGACTTAGTGAGATGGTTCTGCATGGTATGATGAACAGCAGAGCTGGGGTGCCTAAGTGCTAAGAGCCAAGACCTTCCTAAGATCTATGGCCATAACTGATTCTGACCATGTGGACATGCTGAAGCACTGACATTGCTTAGGCAGAGATTCAGCATGGGGGTCATTTGAGCAGTCACTGTCTAGCCATGATATAAACTTACATTTGTGATAATAAAGAGACCTTAAAATTCATGTCCTTGTGTCTTTCCTCTGCTTCCGAGCAATTTCTTTTTCAACCTTGATGCTATCTGGCTGCAGTTAAATAGCTCCAGCCTAAAGGACACCTCCTCAATATTGATTCTGACTGCTTACACTTTGTTATTTCACTCAATCTTTTGCTCAGTGCTGTACCACACATGGACACCCTGGGCTGCATATTTAGTCTTCAGCTATTATTGGTTTGGTATTAAATGGTCTGTTTCAACATAAAACACACACAATATTCATCTTCATTTTCAGAAGCTAAAAACGTATATAAGTAGATGACATTTCCGATCAATTAGCTGGCTCCTTTTTCTTCCCCAAATTAGCTTTCCATGAAGAGTTTCTGAAGCATGCAGCAAGGCAATGATGCCTTCAGGAGGAGAGGGGAGGAGCTCAGAATAGAACCATGCTGTCAATTGGAGAATGTCAGGAACCTGGAATGGATGGGAGCTGCTGCAGTCTTGTCCCAAGCACTGAAACTTCACCAGGAATGGGAAGGAAGACTGGAAACGCAGGACATACAATGGTCAAGTTTCTGCTGATGTGTGTCCTGGCTTTTCAGCATCCAGTCTGTGACAGAGGAATTAGAAGTTTTGACTACAACACTGAAGGAAAAAGCTAGACACAAGTCTTGGAAAAGCTGTCATGTGCTGTCATTGAAGCACTGCTGCTACAAGAGGGACTGAATCCTAAAAGCTTGAACTAGATACAAAGAAGGAATTATGAATTTGGCATTTTAGGCCATGCATTCGCCCACAAAAAGGTTTTTCATTTGGCATGGATGGTGACAAACAAAACTCCGAGTTAAATCTTAAATATCCAGAGTTGGCAATTTCCAAGCTAACATTTTAATCATGTTTTAATGCTGTAATCTGTGCACAGAGTCTCTTGTAACATAAGCTCAAAATGTCAGGCATCAGGACAGACCATGTGTAAATCTAAACTGTAGGTATCCAAGCACCGATCTAAGTTAACTAAAGTAATATATCATCTGCATAGGTCCTGAGAGGGCATTTTCTTTGATCAGTTCCAGTAGAGAATAACTGCTCAGACTCTTCAAAAAAAAAAGAAGAAGCTGGGGCTATCAGTGAGACTGCTGGGAAACAGGCTAAAAAAAAACAAACAACAAAGGTGCTGTTTTATCACACACGTGTACAATTTATCTGTTGACTTTGCTGCTACTGAGCATCCATGCTGATGTCTGCACTGGTCCAGAAGAGATTCAGAAAACTCTTGGAAGTAAATCCTGTACAGAATTTCAACACCATGGTGTTGGGACATCCCTGAGCCACCAAGCCTACAGCACATGGTGAATAATCATTATGTGATTCTATAAGTCAAAGAATGAATGGCTTAGATTGGAAGGGACCTCTAGATCACCCAGTGCCAACCTCTGCCCTGGGCCGGTTGCCTCCCACCAGTTCAGGTTGTCCAGAGCCACATCCGTGGCCTTGAATACCTCCAAGGAAGGGGCACCCACAGATCTCTGGGCATCCCCTGTTCCTATAGTCTTCAGTTGCACATGTCAGCCCAAAGACAGAAAGCAGCCACGTTGCTCAGCGCACTGTAAGTAAGAGGCAATTTCAATGCAACGCCTGCTGCTAAAATGCACAGATATAAATTAGAGTTAACTCCCGTGGCTACCTTGGATTTACACTAAAATGAGGTGTTAAGGTGAGAGACTGCTCTTGCTAACTTAAGCCAGGCTCCCATATTTCAGCTAGATATGAACAAAAAGTGTAAATGCGCTTAATAGCTACCAGACATACTGACTACTTACCCTGCATATTTATTTTGCCTGTGTGAATTCATTACACCAAAATTAAATATCGTTTCTAAATTATTAATATTCCTAAATGTTTATGAAAATACAGAGCAAATAAACATGACAAACACTGTGATTCAGATGAAAGAGAAGATAATGATAATCCACACGTATTTGCATATGGAGGAGGAGGAATTTTGAGTTAATAAGATTTATCCTTCTCTCTGACCATTTTAGTGGATTATTTTTTAAAAATCTATTAAAGTTGAGATTTCTGCATAAAACAATACAAAATACTCCAAGAAAAAGACATTAGAGTCAATCTATTCTTCATGCTGGTCACAAAATCAATTGCATTTATTGTTCAGAAAAATTAAAATCCTTTCTACGTTTTATTAAAGTGCACATCTCAACCATATTGGGAGATAAATAATTGATACGTCTCAAATACATCACCTACCAAATATTTATTGGAAAAAAATAACTCTTTTAACACCCATTTCCTTCAATAGCAGTGCAGGGCTGTTATGCTGTTTACAACCTTAATGTGTTTTTCCTTACAAGAAAACATACCAGCTGCTTATTATTTCATTGTGCTTAACATTATTTTATAACAAACCATCAAATTTGCTGAAGATAAAACCCATTATCTGAGGAAAACAGTTGCACACTAACAGGTATGGCAATTTGGTCCACTTAGCGTGATAGCACTTCAGCGCCTTCACACTGAGTCGTACATTTTTGCTGCACTGAAGAACCCATTGGTTTTTAAATTACCACTGCACGTCCGTGTAGGGGGTTGGTTTTTTACTGAACCATGGATTCAGCAGCAATTCTGCTCTCCTGGATTCAATAACAGCACTGCCTGGACTTTTTATCCCACTGCAGAGTACCCAAAAAGATTGTTGCGTGGTCTTCACTCAGGCTCCTTCCTCTTCCCATCGCTTTCTCTGTGGTTGATAGAAACCAATGTGACAGACTTAACAGCTTTTTGAACTGACATGCTTTTCTTAGCACTTCTACATCGCCACACTTCACTGTGTTACACCTATGAAGCCCTTCACAGTCTCTTGGCCTGAGGTACTGCTGTTGCCTACAGCTGGAGGTGGGAAGCCACAGAGGAATTATGGCATCCAGAAGAAGAATTGGCTAAGTCGTTGCTCGTCTCAGGTCTTCCAAGTTCCTTGGGAATGTGGTAATATTTCCTTGGTAATATTCTTCATATACTTTTGTTAAGATTTAGTTTTTTATAAGATAGGTAATGGCCTCATATTGTGCCAGGTGAAGTTCAGGTTGGGTATTAGGAAATACTATTCTTCCCCAAAAGAGCAGTGATGCAGTGGCACAGGCTGCCCAGGGAGTGGTGGGGTCACCATCCCTGGAAGTGTATCAGAACCATGGAGACGTGGTGCAGAGGGACATGGTCAGTGGGCATGGAGGAATGGGTTGGGATTGGACCAGATGATCTTAGAGGTCTTTTCCAACTTTAATGACTCCATGATTCTATGATTGAAGGGAAGGAAGAGATTCCTATGCTCCAAACCTTGCCTCTTGCTTATGAAAGGTTGCCATTTCTCTTCTGGTTAGGAACTTTTTGTTTGCAAAACTACATATATTCATGACCAATTTGTTCACTGTTGCCTTTATGTTTGTTCTGTTTAAAATCTCCAATGTTAAAGAACCTGTAGGAGAAAGCAAAGCTGAACTTGTAATTTGCTATGTCTCTGAAGGCTTTAATAATAGCAGAGTTTAGGCTCCTGCATGTGCTTATTAAAGAGCTAAATCATGGATCGTGAGAAGCTGTGGCATGTTTATTGAATGTAACAGCCAATTAATAAGTAATTAATAGTTCAGCTAAGTTTACTCTGTTGAAGTGGGTTTTGAGTAACAGGGAATAATTCCCTGGCACCATGAAATGCAGGAACACGATGTGAACGTCAGGAAGGGTTGGACCTTAGAAAGGGTACAAAGGACAAGGAGGCAAAGTTTCTTCTGCCTTGCAAAGAAAATGAGAACGGGGAAAGATCTGTACCCGTGATAATGGACAGACAGAGATGAGATTAAGGACAGGCCCAGGCAGCATGCGAAATGAAGCGAGCGCTTGTTGTTCAAATGATGTAGAAACCACTCACTATAGATTTGCCAAGGGGAACAATGTCATGGGTGTGAGAAGAGGTCACAATTACACTGAGCAAATATCAGAATAACTGAGATAATAAACTCCAGAGAAAGGGACTCAGTAATCTCCATTTTGGAATGACTTAGCATGCTCAGCTGCACTTCTTGCAGCAAAGGCATTCAGCAGATTTAGTAGGTTTGGGGTGACCGGGTATGACTGCAGTGTAACAAGTGTTGTACCATATCTGAAACAGAAAAATAAGTGCCTCTGGCTTGTTATTATGACCTGAGTGTTAATAAAAGCTATCTGATAAAGGTTGAACGAATAATATCAAAACCAGAGAAGTGAATGGTAAATGAAATTCACAGATCATGGTATACCACAGGTAAATTGCTCCAGAATAACTCGATGTGGTTGTCTGATAAGGAAACTGCTTCTTGAGACGAAAGAATTAAGGGTGCCTCAACCAGAGGTATTGATGGGAGTGGAAGTGAACCTCCTTCTGCAGCAGCAAGATCTGGCACATTCACCCTCCTGGCTCAAAGCAGGCTGCTTCTATTTCACGTGCTCATACCTCCAAATAACAGCAGACTGAGACCAAATTAAGTACTTTCAGATTCCAAACAGCCACATGGGTTCATTGCTTTCATTACAGCAAGAACATTTTTTTCTCTCAGTCCCAGAAAAATAAGCATAGAATTAAAATGGAACCTTCTCTTCAGATATTGCTTGATCCACAAAAGACTTTTGCTTTCCTAAATAGTACAAATCCCTACAAAGAGTGAGCAGCCCCCACTGATTTCTGCAGCAATGCTGAAAAAACTTTTGTCAATAACTTGGCCAAATTAACTTCTTATTTTCTTTGTTCTGTTTGTATTTCCAGTATTACAGAACATGTTTGAGAAAGCAAATTAACCCTTACTGTCTGGCTAGTATAAAACAAGCTGCTCTACACAGCAACAGGGAATGTGGACATCAAGGAATGAAATGCAAGGACAGCACCAGCACAGTGAGGACTCAGTGCAGACCTGTTCAGGTACACAGGACTGACACTGCAGAGTTACATCAGTGCATTTGCAGCATGTTCCCCACAACCTGTGTCTGACATCCTTCACCAATGCAACACGAACCCTCCCAAGACAGGGGCCATGCTTCAGAAAGGCCAATTGCTGCTTCTCTACACTGTGCAGGAAAACAGAACCATATGGAAGAGAGCTGTGCCTGGGAGCACTGTGCCAAATCTAGTTCTATATAGGTTATATATAACACAGATAACCTGCATAGATATTCAAGACATTTTAACAACGCAGCCCAAACACTACCTGCTGCCAACTCGAAAAATCTAAGAAATTTTTTTAAACTTTCTTTGTAACTTAGCTTTCAGTGAAATGAAATTTTGGAATCTTGAAATTTCCCGAAGAAGAGGGATTTGGGTTTTATACCAGTTTTTAGTACGGTCTCCACCTTTTTGTATCTCAGCTTGGGGTTGATTTAAAGCACACCGTTAGGAAGGAGACAAACACTTTAGGCTTAAGAACTCCCATTGATCCACCACATGCTTCAGTGAGTTACTGTTGGAAACGTCTACCTTATCTCTACCATTCTATCCCTTTCTGTATTAAAGGGTAGTCCACATTCAGACCGAGAAGACCTCAGTATGTCAAATGAAAGGATTTTGCTATGAAATAGCACGATTTGGGGAAACAACTTTCTGCTTCAAATGATTTTTGCTACGTTTGTCAGCTCAAAAATGTCTTTTTGTTGAATCATCATTGACAACGCCATTAATCTTGATTATTATTAGTCATGGAGTGCTATTTCTAACGAAAACATTCATTGCCTTAGAAGCTGTAGTTCTTCCTGGAACAAAAGTAATCATGAGAGCTTAGAGTTCAGAGAAATGGTGGGTCAGCCTTACGTAACTCTCGGATTTCATTAACAAGTTATTTGATAATAACTTCTTACTACACTTTAAACCCTTTGTTAAAATCATTCATTTAGAGGTCATAAAACTGCCATACAAACCGTATCCTTTAATGTCCTCGAGTCCCATTTTCACAAACTAAAACAAGCGTTTCAGAGTTCTCACATCTATCCTTTAAAACAATCAGAAATTCAACAAGTTCATTAAGGAGGACCTGTTCAGTTGAAGTGAGTTTGCTGCTACCAGTTCTCCTGGATTTCTTCTTGACCTTTCCATGTGCTGCAGTTTTCAGTGAAGGCGTAAATGATTCCACCTCGAAAACTGATGTGCATTTCAACGTGTTTTTCAACAGCAAACCAAAATGGGCTCTACAATTTAGGAGGATCATACCCCAAACAAAATTGTGTAGCATGTCTGAAATAGCATGAGAAAATGAGTTTCTATTTGCACTAATGCATTCAACACAACAGCAACAGGTTGATTAAAAACACTCATTTAGAAAGGTGATGTCTTACATAATACAACACAATCAGAGAGGACATTGGATGAAGTAACCTGTTTACCCTGAGCACCAATGGGATGAGCATCTTTTCATGACTTGCCTATCAACTTTCATATCAAATTAATGGAGCTCTTCTCTTGAAAGGCACAAATGTTTCTGGGGGATGGAACATGTAACAGGCCCAGTAATAATAATGGTAAGTCTCTTTAATAAGCTGTTGAAAATGTATTCATTGCTGAGAGTCAAAAGTTCAAATACTGCTTTATACTGTGATCTACAGGGAAAAAGTGCCAGTAATACACAGATATCTAAAGGATGACTTAAATGGGCTCAGAACCAAGGCCCCAGTTGGGATATCAGTGGCTGAGCACTAAGGCTGTATGTACTCAGACAAACAGCGCATATTTTACTAGGCATGGCTTAACAGAATTTCATCACTGGTCTATTCTTCTAAAATATGCAGTGAGTGGACCTCAGGTCTTGTGCATAGAGTGCCATGGGGACACAACATGGCAGGCTTCCATGCAAATACTATTTCCACAACTAAGGAGGTAGGACATCCTTTCCACAGATTCTTGCTCTTGAGCCTCAGCCTTAACAGACAAGGAGTCTCCTGCTCTCTTGTCCACAGTGCAGTGCCCAAGTACAAGTGGATGTGGTCACCAACAACTTTTCTGCTCTTCTTGAGGGACAGTTTATTGAGCATAGTGGTTACACTATAGTGGTGACAGTTGAACTAGATAATCTTAGTGTTTTTTTCCAACCTTAACGATTCTGTGATTCTACAGTTCTCTTAGCAGGCCCAGAGGACATCTGCTTGTGTAATATTGGGGCTTTTTGTCTTAGCTTTACTGCCTGGCACTGTGGTTGCAATCAGTTTGTGTAGGATTGGATTGGTGCAGCAGTATGGCACGGCAAGTTGGTTGGTTATAAGATTTGTGGTAGATTATGGTAAGAAGACTTATTTAGTTCCCACTCTAAACAGCCCAGATGCTAACCCATGTGCTTCTCAGTCTCAAAAACATGGAAGCTGGATTGCATATGAAAAAGTTCATGGCAGGGCAGTTGGACTAGATGGCCCTCAAAGGTCCCTTTCAACTCTAAGGATTCTATGAAACAGAGACTTAGTAAAAAATTACACCGTTAATTAATGTAACATCCCTAGCAAGCTGCATGATGAGCTGAGAACTCACTATAAGCATGAGATCCAAACATATGTTGCCCAGAGTACTTTATATCCTGAAGTCAGCACCTCTACTTCTTTGAATTCTCCTGGGAAGTAGATCTCACCTTGCTTATGTGACCATGCTGGGGATTAGCCTCCTCTTGACCACGACACACAGAGAACAAACAAAGCTGTTCAGTATGTGCCTTGTGCAGATCTGCAGATGTCAGCCCCACAGTCTGCAGAGCCCTGCTTTCAAAAACTCCATACACACAATTGATGTACGTTGCCGTAAGCAACTGTATGGGAGGCTGAGGGAATTGGAGAGCCTGAAGCCACATCAGATAAAAGCCTTTGTGCCTGGAAGGTGTGTTTGTCTGTGGACTTCTCTGGATGGAGCCTGGTGGTGTTTCACTTAGCTGCCAGCTTGAACAGCTCTCCATGTTCAATGCATCCCACGCTCTGTTTTATTACACTTCAAACCCACTTTGTTTGCAAAGGAGGAAAAGCTGTCAGAGGCCATTAATCCAAACAGAATTTAATCTTTCAAACAGCATTTACTCAGGCAGAGCTGCTAAATCTATATATTAAAAAACTGTTGACAATTAATTAAAATGCTTCTCTGCTAAAGTGTGAATGGGGCTGCTCTGCAGGGCATTGTAGTGTGTATCAGCATCCTCTCCCTGGGACACACACCTCTGCTTGGATTAGAGGCAAAGCAAAGCCTTCTCTCCTGGCATTCCTGTACTGGCAGCCCTGCTGCATCTTGGCAGCAGGATGACTGAAAGCACAGCTGTGGGAAGACAAAACCAGGGATGATACAGGTGATGAAGAGCACCACAATGCTTTGCAGTGTTGCAGGATGGCTGCTTAGCAAAGAGCAGATGGGAGCCCAGAGGCTTAACACCTAACACAGCTGAAAGGTGTTGGAGGCACTGCACAGTAGGAGGTGAGAGCACAATCCTGGGGTAGCAAAGGGCTCTGTGTAGTTCTTAATAAGGCAAAGCAACGAGGTGGAAGAAGGTTTGAGGAGGTCACTGCAAAAGGAAGAAACAGACTGCACATTCAGAAATGCCCTAAGAGTACATGAAATGGAGAGAGATGACATTTCCAACCAGCAAAAGTGCATCTCCATGATTGTTCAGCTGTTATCACAAGGACCAATTTTCCCACACTGTCCTGAGGAGTGTGGCATTTCTTTTAAGTTTAGGTCAGAGTTATTGTAGCTTCATATAAGATGGAACAGCTACTGAATGATTATTGCCTGCATCACTGCTGCTAACAAAATGCTGCTCTATAAAAGACCAAACAAGGCTGGGAAGTGGCATTACAACAGCCAAAGCAGCACCCAGGGCACCGGAGCTCTGCTGCTGGTCTCCCCAGTCCCCTCCTTTCCCCATCCAGGTGTCTCCTATGCTCTATGATCCCCATTCCACTTTCACACAGCTACAAATCCTGTGCTGTGATGGGGATCCTTCATTCAGAGCACCTCAAAGATACCAAAGAGGAAAACAAAGGAGACTTTGCACTGCTGATCAAATCATTTGAGCCCAGCAATACCTTTTTCTCTTTTCTGTGAGCTAGAAAAGATCCCCAACCACATGGTTCTATATCTCCTGTAACTCCTTCTCTCTCCCTTCTTCCCTATAGGCTGTTTTCTGCGGAGCCTCACACAGGACAACCCAGAACCATGCCTGTTTTGATTACTCTGAACTTGTATTCTCAGCTGGCATCAACAGTCTCACCATCTTGGCTGCAGTCGTTGCTTTGTAACACTGAAGTTCTCCTTGAAGCAATTGGTAATGGCCACAGGTGAGGTCTCACCTGATCTCCCACTCCTACTGAGAGCAGGCCTGTCGTTAGAGAACAGCCATGCATTTAGTTCCCATTACAATCTGCAATTGAAAATGCTTTAGATAGATGGGAAACCAAAATTCTCTCCCATTACTCCTTGCAAAGCACACGTTATGGAAAGCCATTCAGATTTATCAACTCTTTGAAAGGGTAGATAACTGCAGGACAAGGGGAAATGGTTTTAAGTTGAAGGAGGGAAGATTTAGATTGGATGTCAGAGGGAAGTTCTTTACAGAGAGAGTGGAGAGGTGCTGGAACAGCTGCCCAGAGAGGTCATGGATGCCCCATCCCTGGAGGTGTTCAAGGCCAGGTTGGATGGGGCCCTGGGCAGCCTGGTCTGGTATGAAGTGGAGAGGTTGGTGGCCCTGCATGTGGCAGGGGGGTTGGAGATTCATATCCTTGAGGTCCCTTTAAGCCTTGGCCATTCTGTGATTCCCACAGCCTCCGCAGCTCTTGCTTCCTTCAGAAAGCTGTAACGAGCAATGGGATTACATTCCCTTGCTTCTGTTGTTCGCAATACCCTTGTAGGAGCTGAAAAGGAGCACTTTCTCCTTCTTGGATGCTCGCCCTTCAGCTGGCAAGCAGGCATTCATTTTGATCCTGGGGGTTGTCAGAAGCTGAAATGAAAACAGGTAATTTGAATATTAGCAACAATTTCAATTCATTAACATCTTTTACTGCCAAACACCTGTGCTGACCAGCACTATGGATAGCAAGAGCAGCCAGAGGGAACAGCAATTGGGGTTTAATTGGAACAACATGATGAATCTATACAAACACCCGTGGTGCTAAATTTTTGTTCTGGGAACTGTATAGTTGGTCCTATAATCTCCTCAAACTTAATCCTCGTAGTCTAAGATATATTCCTCATCACATTAAGCTTCTTTCTACTGTGTCTGTTTATAAACTTTGCACAACATAAGCAAAATTAATTAAATTTCAGAGTATGATAAAAAAAAAATTCGGCTTGGAAATCTGTTCCATTTCTGTGCATGCACAAAGGACCATATCCAACATGTCACAGAATAGATAGAATAGAATGGATTGGACTGGGGGGGACTTTAAAGATCTCAGGCAGGAATGTTTCATTTGGAGGGTTTTTGTTTTAAATTGTTGAGCTCTTTGATTACTACTGAACAGCACAACTCCCAGTGTGCCCCGTGTCTGGGGGCCTTTATACCCTGCTGTCATTTCAGCAAAGCACTGCACAGGGGAAAAAAAGAAATAAAAAAGAAAAAAATATGGAAAAATCAGTGACATGTTTCTGCAAAACCTTGTTATAAACCCAGCTCAAGCCCTCTTGGGCTGGGCAGCTCTCAGGAGCCTGCCTTCAGAAGTGCTGAATTCACCACTATGTTCCCTTCCTCTTCCCTCAGTGAGATAATCGCTCTATTGTTTCAGGGAGACAATTAAGCTCATTAACTCCTTTGTTCTAAAAAGATCAAGAAATATTCTCCGCTATTAGCAATTCAAAGCAGGTGCTGAAAGCTTATTGCCCAAACAGACTTTATCCACCCGTACCACTGGCTGTGCTTGGCAATCAGTGTTGGTAAAGGGAGCTTGAAGTGACAAAGGTGCTGCCTGCTCAACGTCCAGCAAAAGGAGGAATTTTGGCAGGCCTTTTGCTGGCTGTGAGCCCAGTGCCTCAGGGCAAGGCTGGAACACTCATGTTCTCTTTAATATCTTCATCAATGACATATATGATGGGATGGAGTGCACCCTCAGGAAATTTGCTGATGGCCCCAAGCTGAGTGGTGCAGTTTACACAACAGAAGATCCCTACGCCATCCAGAGGGACCTGGACAAGCTCAGAAAGTGGGTACACAAGAACCTAATGAGGTTCAACAAGGCCAAGCCTCTTGCAACATAAGCCATTCTACGATCCAGAGCTGTGCGCTGAGAAGATCCATCACCAAGCTGAGGAAATGCAGAAGGAAGGTGAGCAGACAGACCCCACTGTGTCGGGAAATGTGATGCATGGGCTCCCCACAGAGGTGCTGCAGAGATGAGAGCCTTTGGTTTTCAGAAAGTCTCAGGGCCAAGTGACTGAAATTTAACTTGCCAGCACCATGCAACACGAGCCTTGCACAATGCAAGTCATTTTCTGTTTGTTTTTTGGACAGACCTCTCCCATCAAACATGCCATTAGCTAATGGCTGACATTGCACTGTTCAGTAACATCAAACACACATTTTCCACCATCAGTGCTGAGGACCTCCTGCAACACCCCATGGTCTTGTCATACCCCATTTCCCATTTGGTTGTGGCTCCTGATGCTAAACCATGTCATTCCTCTTGATCTGGGCCCATCTGACATCTCAAGCAACACAGATGACTTTGTTTTCTTACTGCCTTATCTTCTGTGTGTCAATAACCTTGGGTTCATAGGGGCTTCATTGCACTGCTGTGGCACTGTCTGTACCCACGCTGCCACTTTGTGCAACGACTGTTCCCAGGACCAGAGGTCATTCCATATTTTTCTGCCTGCCCTTGTCAATATCTCATGGATTTACAAGACCCTGGAGGAGCTGATGTTGGATTCAATCCCCGCAGCCACTGTGACTGCAGTTTTCTCATGAATTAAACATTGGGTGAGGTGGTGTTTATGTCTGATCTAAGCTGGTTGTGTACTGTTAGCAGGTTAGATGGATATTTCTAGGGATGGATAATTTCATCTCTGTGGCTCCAACAACAGCAGGGACAGCTTGGTCAACTATCTCAGATCAAATAGCTGGCTTTTGTAGGAGAAAATATCTGCGATGAATTCCGTTCCTATAGGCAAGGTCCCAGCAACCTTTCCAACTTATCCATGTGTTTCAGGAAATAAGGGCCACCTTCTCCATATCAGCCAAGTCCTGTCATGAGAGAGCTCCATTCTACCCCTTAACACTGACTCAACACAGTCTCTTCTTGAGAAGTCCAACAAGCATTGCAAAGCACATCCCTACCCTTAGTGAATTTAATGATATCCACTCATTCCACTGTTCTGTGCCTCAGAAATATGCACATTCATGCCCCACTTACTTCATGCATTCCCTTATTCTCTTCCAGATCATTCACTCTTCACCTGCAATAGATTCTGCAACTCCACATCATCTCCCACTGCCTGTCCTTCTGCTTCTCTGCTCTTGTTTCTCTAATCTTCCTAGACTAGTGGCAGTAGTTTATTTTCTTCTCAATAGGTCCTCTCCTTCTCATGGTCTTGACCAGTGGCTCATTTTTATCACTATCAATCAAGCTGATGTTATTCAGAATACATTACCTAACTTCCTATGGTGCAGAACCCAAGAGTTTAATTTGACTGGTGCTGCTTAAGAGCTCTTTCAAAGCCTCATCTGCAGAGATGCTGAGCCAGCATCAGTAGCAGAGAGCTGTAAAGGGGCCAAGGCATGCTGACTCCTTGCAGAGCACTGCTCCATTCCTTCTCCTGGAAGATGAGAGGGAAACCACAGGAACTGCATGATCAAGTTCTTCTGGGGGATTCCAGTAACAACTGATTGCATTTAGCAAGCAGCCCTGAAAGGAAATACTGGAAATCCCAAGATAAGAGTTGATATCTGTTACACTTATCTTTCTATATAGGGAATTGAACTAAAACAGCTTCACAAAGATAAAATTCCTGTATGCTTATTTCAGGTCTGACTGTTAGCATAAACAACAGACCCTGATACAGATCTCTGGGTGCTGATAAGGCCTTCACCTGATTTTTTTAGCAATATGACAGCAGCAGGTCCAAGAACTAAGTGCTGACAATTCTAAATATTGTTTCCAATAAGCACAACCTTTTGCAGGTTGCACAGTGGTTTCTGTGACTCCTAATAGTAATACCAAGACCTGACATTGCCAACCCCCAGTCCTTGTGCCGTGTGGTTTGATTCTATGTGCACAGGATTTTCTGAAAGGTAGACTACGTGAACTATAGCTCCTCAACAGAATAATAAACAGTTTCTATCTGACAAGCTAAGAAATACATAATGCATATACATAATCTATGAGAAGGTCAATGGACAAGATGCACAAGGGAAGACAGGAACACAGCTCAGGAACATCATGTTTCCTAAAGGTTGCCAATCACCTGGACCTGTTTCTTTGTTCTTTCTCTGGTAGAATGAATCTTATTATACTTCTCTGCACTGAAGAGCAGCTTTGGCCTGGAAGGACTGCAGCACAGTTTCTGTCTTGTTCGGATTCTGGAAATGAAGAGAAGAATCCTAACAGATCTAACCCCATGTATCAGCCTGCATAGACCCTTAGATCCTTCCTTCACTCACTCATCAGAAATACAGTGCTCAAACTGTTTTCTTAGCCAACAGGAGCCACCACAACACTGCCACGTCCCCTAGTTTGCAAGTCCTCAATAGCTGTAGGGTGGATACGGATATTAAGCCCTCCACTGAGGTGGACAGAAAGCCTCTTGCTTTATTTACCAACAGACTTCAGGTGTAATTTATCCATTCCAACAGCACTGGCAAAGCCTGCACAATCATTTTCCTTGGGCTGACCTCACTTGCACAAGCAGAGCACAGAATTATGCTCTCTGCTCTTAAGACAGCTGCTGCAAAATCCTTCCCAAGGCTTCAGCATCAGCCAAGGCATCTCTTTGAGCTGAGTATCTCCTGAAAGTGATGGCACAAGGCAACCTCATTTACCAGCCATATGATGGCTGTGCAAAAGCAAAGAGCCTCTTCAACTTCGTCTGCTGATCTGGCGTGTCTGGAACTGGGAGCAGTGCTGATTACACTTTGCTTTTTCAAGGCCACAAGCAGAGCTGAGCAAAGAAATTAAAACCAGGCATTCCATTAATTAATTAATATCAGCCCAGTTGATGCTGCTCAAGTGCAGTGGGAAGACCAGGTTGATGCCATACCCAAAATTATGCAGTCATGGTTTTAAGTGGCCTTGTGCTGGTGTGATTGTATTACTCCATGCAAGAATCAAGCCTTTCCACTGTTGGCGGGGCTGGTTGCACTGCTGTGCTTTTAGTGAAAGCAGTGCTGAGGTTACATACAGAGTTTTCAGTCATAGATCACCAATAAGGAAAAACTGAGAATTTAATTTTGTTTTCTCCACTTATTTATGATTTTTCTCATTGAAAAGTGATTTTCTGGGAAACGTTCTGGTGGTGAACTCCATCATTCAGAACTCTATAGTGTGAGAAGTCTGACAGGTGCAGGCAGGATAGTACAAATTCCTAAATCTTGCTTTTTCCAGAGATCTTCCAAACCTGTTAATGTAAATACCTGGGCCTGTATATACATGTTGAACTGCTAGAGAGAGTCTTGCACTTTCTTTCTGCTGAAAAAAATATATATCTCAAAAACAGAGCTTTATGTAAATCTGTGATTTGGCTTTTTCCCATCTTTTCTTTCCGTTGAATGCACGTATTTCTTGATTTCTCAAGGTCAAAACTGATCTTGAAGCAAATACACTTGGAAAATGAGTTTTTCTATTTACAACATTCCAGTTTAGAACAATTTATCATGGGTTTCCTGAAGATTTGTTACCCACACGCCACAATCTCTTCCTTCTAACGCGCATTTGGGCTCCAGTTATTTGGCTGTATTTTCAGCCCTCTATCATCTTCTTTAGTCTGCTTGTTACGGTGCATGTCATGGCTTGGTGTGTTAAGCAGCCCACTCCTTCTGGAGATTGGTGAAGGTTGAATTTTATTTCTATTTATTGATGAACTGCTCTGGGTCTCTCTGTGTTTCTGTTTTTTCTTGAGCTGTTTGTCTCTAAAAGCTCTGCTTTTGTCGTAGGGATTTAGTTGCACCGTGTATTTTCCAATCATCAGGAAAAGGAAGTAAGAGGCTGAAAAGCAAACAGACATCCCCCTCACATACAACTCAATTCCTCAGGAAACAAGGCTAAAAAGCAAGGGTCCCCTCCCTACAAGTCCACACCCACCAAAGCAAATGCTAATGGCTGGATTGTGCTGACTGTGTGACACGGTTGCTCACCAACATTACACAGCCAAATGCAACCTTAGCACGGCTGTGAGTTTCTTTGCAGCCTTTCCAATCTGTGCTCAGTCCTCAATAAATAAAGTATGGAAATATCCACTGTCAGCCTCCAGCACGGCATGGAGCTTTGCTCTGCCCACAGTAAAGCCATGGCAGCTTCCATTCCTTGTACCGTGCTGTGGAAGTGGCACTCACTGTTGTTAAGTAGCACTGGAGATTTGAATTTGCATTCTTGGGTTTATTAATTCTTCTTCCAAATGGGTTCTTACACAGCAATCGACACAATGGCATTTGGGCACTCTCTAGCAATGTGATTAACAGTCAAAAGCTGTTTGTTCTATCACCTGTGCAGAGGGAGAGGTGTGTACTTTGGAGTGTATTACTTTGCAGAGTCCTTCTTTAGTCAATAATATGGATGCTTGGTGGGACTTCTAGTCTTCTACAGCCTTGAAATGGAAATTTCTTATTTTCTCCTTAAAGTCAAAAAACACCAAAAAGGCTCCTGGTCTCTAATGCCATTTTTTTATTATTATTATTCAAACACAAACTACAAGGTAACTTTTGAAATAGAAAGCATTCAGCTCCACTGTGCTGTGATGGAATTTTAATAGAGAGGCTTGAAAACAAATCTGCTCATGTCATGCTGATAACCTGGGAGATCTGCTCCCATCCCTGGTTGGGAGGCAGAGACCCCATCACACTCCTCATTGACAGCCTGGTGACAGGGAAGCTACTCCAGCATCAAAGCTACTACTGGAAACCAGCATTCTCCTTCAGCTTTTGCATGAAGGCAGATGCTGGGGGAGAAAGGGAGTATCAGAGGGAGACATAAATGAAAGAGGAAAAAAAAAAAAAAAAAAAAGCCATAACACTGAGAAGGAGTTTAAAATAGGCTGGAGCAGTGGGACAGGCAAGTACTTGGCAAGGGCCTGTGGACAGAAAGTTAATGCCAGTGTACGGCTGCAACGGTGCCTATGGGATAAGAAACATATTTTTGTGATCAGCTTTCCAAATAATATTAAATTCCTTAATATATTTCCCTACCAGGGGTGGAAAGAGGCATGGGAGCCACAGAACTCTCCAAGGGGAATGCAGAACTATTACATCCTTATGCGATTAGCACACACGGCTTCTGCTGGGACTGGCACCACTGTGTTGAGGAAATGCAGGAAGAGCTATCAGTTGTTTTTAAGGCAATCCTCAGGGCCCAAGCTGGCAGCTCGACACTGAATGTTGTTTTTGTGTGTGTGTTTTTTCAGCCTGAATCTTCTCAGGCATGACTGCATGCAAGTAAGTGAAGGTGTCTTGTCCTGGCTGAGGGCGTCTTCTGACAGGTCCCAGAATTAACTCCTTCTTTCCAGGTTTTCCCTATGGGTGAAAGCAACCCAACTTATTCTGCTTTGGGAGCTTATCTTGCACCATGGTCTCCCAGTCCTTTATCACCTATAATAGTGCTTTGAAGGTGTGGAGCCATTTAGAAGAGCCAGCATCAAAACGCTCATGCTACTGAATCATAAGATGGATTGAGTCAGAAGGAACTTTTAAAGGCCATCTCATCCAACTCCACTGCAACGAACAGGGACACCTACAGCTGATCAGGAGCTCAGATCCCCATGACCTGGATGTCTCTAGGGACGGGATCAAGAATCCTCATGGGCTGAGATTTCTCATGTGCTTAAGCTGATGCAAGTAACTTGGTCTTGCCAACACATGTTCCTCTTAACCCTTTGATTCTGCTGCACTAGGAGTGTTTCATGTGAACCAGACTGCAACGCCCAGTCCCAGAGAGGCAACATAGAATGCTTCGAGAAAAGTGAAAGCAAAGAGAAGATAGCCTTGTTGTATTTACTGTCACTTTGATTCTGAACCCTCAGGATTCAGCGCTGCCTCGGCTCCACATTGCTGCGCCTCATTGAAACTTTCAAAGTTTGAGAAGAATAACAAATAGCCAATGTCAAACAGTCACAACTCTTCCCACAAATCCTCTTAGATACGAGTGAACACAGACACTGAGCCAAAGAAAGCTCATTCCTGAGAGCTCATGCAGGAAAATCTCCAGACTCCTTGGGATTATAAAGAAGAAAAAAATATCAAGATGATTAAAAATGGCATAAAACAACAACAAAAAGAGAAACCTTTCAACATTCAGATAGAAAGCCAAGCTCTCCAGACGAAGTTTCATCAGCTCTTGGTTCTCCCTCACCGGATACATTAAGAATAAGCTCCAGACCTGGGCAGTTTTAACCACCACATGAAAGATCTACTGGAGTATGAGGAGTCCAGAGGTTCAGTGGCAGTCCATAGTTCTTGGCTTCTCATGCTCAAAAAGCCAAGAGGGAAGCTCTGCTGTGGAAATCACTGAAGAGTTTCATCATACAAACACCCACATTGCTTCTCAAGATGACCTCTATTGCTCACTGTCATACAAACAGAGTTGGGATAATTATTTTTTCCTTTCTTTTCTTTTTTCTCCCTGAATGGACATGATGAAATAATTCAAAACAGCATATATCAAACGGATGATATATAAAAAAGCAGCCCATTTCAGAAACAATAAAAATAGGTAAGACTCAATATAAAGCACTTCCAAGTAATTTCAGAAGCAACTCCAAATTTATTGACGTCAATAGAATAAATAAGCAAGACAATAAAAAACACCATTTTCTTTTGCTGACAAATACAACTCCAGAGTAGCATGTTCCTGCTCTCCAGATGCATGGTAGCACTCTATCAGATGCATTTATCCCTGCAGCAGATAAGAAATGTGCTAGATCTGGATCAACATACAACACAAGATCCACCAAGCTGACTAAACAGATGGGTGGGAGCCTGTGCAAAAGCACTTGGTAGGATTCAATTCCAGTTCCAAACATTGGAAGTCATGAAATATATCAGGATAGGCAATAGCAGATGTAGCTGTTTTAAACCAGTTTAGGATCACCCAAGAAACACAGAGATCACAATCCAGTAATAAAGAAGGGATTACTTACCCCCTTGCTGAGGACCAAGGTTTCACTCCACAGGAAGCATTCACAGAGTAACAATGCTTCCACTGCATTGCTGCCATTCCATACAGTCCCATTGCATTGCTGCCAGCCCTTAAATGAAGTTAACGAGGGGTGGGCCCAGGGTCTGCTCCTTCCAGCTGTACAGTGAATTACTTCCACCTGTGCTCCCAGGTCTGGCTATGCCCCTACACCAGGTGCTCAGTCACTGGTTCAGGCCATGGCCATGGCTCCTCTACACCACTCATCTTCCTTCTTTCCAATTAGAAAGAGAGCTCAGGGAAGGATTGGATCAGGAAGGCAGTTTGGTCACTTTACTGCAAAGCAGAAGCACCGTCATGGTTGCAGTGAAGCTAAACATCTGTATGAGCATCACTATATCAAGCAGGCCTCTGGGCTTGTCTAGGGTCTCCAGAGCATTACTGGGAGTGAAGGAGCAGGCAAAGGGACAGAGAATGTGGATAGCGTTAAGTTTTACAAAAAAAACACAAACAGGTCCAATCCCACCTGATAAAGAGAAATTCTGCATGTATGCCTTTGCAGGACACTACCCAGTACTATCACAGAATCACGGAATCATTAAGGTTGGAAAGAGCATTAAGATCACCAGAACCAACTCCAATCCACCCCCACAAACCCTCAGTGGCACATCCCCATGGTTCTGGAACTCCTCCAGGGACAGTGACCCCACCACTCCCTGGGCAGCCTCTGCCAATGCATCACCACTTCTTTCTGAGAACGTTTCCCAATATCCAGCTTCTTATCTGGAGCAACTCCCAACAGCAGCCACTCCAGAAAGGTTGGCATCAAGACTTGACATAGGTAATACCAAAAAAAGCCCAGCAGAACCTTGAGGTTTCTCAGGTAGTGACTGATCCTGATGTAAGTGCAATTTCCTGTCCCTTGGCTTTTGGGTTCATCCATAAAAGTCCAAGGGACCAGAACCTCTTGCTGTAACAGCTCACTTAGCCTCGTTGAGGTTTTACAAGAGCTCATTCACAGCACAGCTTAAAAAATTGAAATACTTTTATTTTCTTTTGAGAGAGACAGAAAGAAGTCTGAAAAGATAAATGCTGTGCATTACAGAGAGTGCTGGGGTAAGAGGAGCAGACCGGTAGGATGAATGCAATAAACTGCCTATTTCTCTCCCACAGCACTAAGCCTTCTGACAGCAATCGTGGGTACCCCAGGGCCTGCACATATCGTGGTTACAGCCCAGAAACACTTAAATTTGCATCCTCCTAGATAAAAAGATGGCAACTCAGCAGCTGATTCAGCTATAAAGTCCTTCCCAATAAGTTATGAAAAGAGGATTGGGGACCTGCATTTTTCTCATTCTTCCCCTTTCCTTTCCTTTTTTTTTTTTTTTTTTTTCTTTTTAATAAAGCCATGTTTATGATGGTGGATAAAACATTTCTGTCATCCTTACTAAAAGCCTTTACTACCAATCAAAAATGAGCAGTGAATGGATAAACTGTATATCAAAGCACAGCTTGGAAACTGGGCATTTTAGCAAAGTAGCGTTTACGAGAGCTGCTGATGATAGGAGATTACATTTTATATCAGAACATATTTAAATTTAGCTGGAATTAACCCTACATCTTCACTTTAAAGTCTTCTGAAGACATGAGGGCTATTTGATAGCTATCGGGGTGAGGATCTGATACTTCCATCAGTAGAAGGGAGGTGATAGGGAAAAAAATAACCAGCGGGGGGGCCAAATTCTAGCTAGCTCCAACAAGAAGGGAACCGATGTTTTTTTCATCATGAGGTCACAAAATATTCCTGCAAAATTAAAGTTTGAATGCCTGCTGGCTCAGACATAGAGAGAAAAAAAAAATGGATAATTTATGCACCTTGCAGTCAAGACAGGAGAAAAGGCCAAGGGCTAAGTCTGAAATTCACAGCCAACAATTTCCAAAGCGCCTTCTTCATAAAGGACTCATTCTTCAACCCACGCTTCATCAGGGATCTGTGTACATCACTGTGATGAGCCAACGTGGCGTTGAGCACAGATCCACATGACCCCTCGTAATGCTGTGCTGTTGGCCAGCTGTGCGGGTGAAAGACCCAAAATTGAGACCCTTCCTGTTCTGGGGTGTCAGAGTTGGGCCACGAGCCATCTGCAGAGGACAGTGGTTCTGAAAGGATTTGTGGCCCATCGATTCTCCTGATCGCTCACAAATCTTTCTCTTCTTCCTCCAGGTCAATAACCCTTTTAAGCCCTGATTGCTGCTTGGGGAGCATTTGCAGGCAAAGTTCGTCTCCCATCACTGGCCCTGGCATTTCACAGATATTTCACTGGAAAAGTGCTGAGATCCAGGCGAGATCCTGGCAGGCGGCGTTCAGAGATTAACCTCATCCTCCCTTAATGACTCTGGGATCGTGTGCCTGGTAATGAAGCCCAACATTTTCCTCCGCCCCTGCAATCCCTCTACTGCCAATGGCACCTGCATGCAAGAGGCAGCATTTCTGCTCATCCCTTTGAAGTGCTTCAGCTGCAGCAAGAGAACTGCTGTGTGAGTCAGAGAGGCTATCTCCACGCTCCTTCCTTACACCACAGCCCTTATCAATAATTCATTCCCCTCTCCTACTCTGTCCAAGGCACAGGCGAGTCTATTTGTAACTCAATAGTGCCCCAGTCAATAAGCACCTGTGGTTATGTATTATTCTCCTTGCAAGGAAGTACAAGCCTGTAACTACAGAAGTGAAACCTCAGAAGGAGACAAAACACAGACTCAGCTGAAAAATCACCTCCCCTGGAAGCAGCGCGATCCATCGCTGGGTGCAGGTGGAAGCTTTACCCCCTGCTCTGGCTTTGGGCTGTGCAGAAATGTGCATCCTCTTGAAGGGACAGGAAGCGTCCATCCACCTGTCTGAGCATCACAGCCCTTCAGAGACCCAACACCCAAATGCTCCACTCCATCTACATCCCCATACACCACCAGTGCAGAGCAGAGGGTGCACAGCCCCATCTGTCCCCCTGCACCACCTGGTGAAGTGCAGAGAAAGCAAAACCCACTGACAGACACGTTCCACAGGCACTGATTGCAACAGAGCTGCTCCTAGAAATGAGGGCTGAAAGATCAAGCACCTGCTGAAGATTAAGTTTTGCATCTTGAAGACGGGCAATTTAAATAATGCTAAGAAGAGAGCAGAGGGGTAGATGAAGATAATTAAGTGGTACTGTTGTGATCCGCTTGACACGCAGTGAATAAGAAACTGGACTTATTTTTTAATAAAAATAGAACTCCTCCTGGATTTGATCTCCCTACCTTCAAAACCTTAAGACAAATACTGCTGGCACTAAATTAAGCTACAAACTCTTTCATTAAGCGTTGCCCATGGGAATGTAAAGATGTTCTTGGAGAGGTGAAGGGAGAAGCCTTGCTCTAAGAATACAAAAGAAACAATAATGAAAATACGGAGAAATGTACTCAGGATATATAATCCATAAAACAACACAGACGTTCTCAGTGGGTCCAAAACGCAATCATGGGCAAAGCATCACATAGCAAATCCAGTGCTACAGCATTCTGATGTAAAGACAGCGATTGTCTTCATTAAGTGAGATATACGTGCGGGTAAAGGGAGGAACAAAAAGTGCACAGTGAGATTCACTGCGGTATAAATGAGGATTTTTGTTAAAAAAAAAAAAAAAAGAAAGAAAAAAGAAAAAAGAATCAAGCCTAATGCAGATGACTGTCTAGATAGCTGCTCATACAATCAGAAAGCTGTCAGGGTTCAGTTCGCCACTACAGCTTTCAGGAAATGTCCCCAAATATCTGAAAAAAAAAGCAAGAGGAAATTGCCAGCCGTCAGACATCTGCAAAGTATGGGGGGAAACGTAGAGAATGAGGCTGTGTGCCTGGCTGTGAGGCAGTGATTCCCATCTGTTCCATGCACTCAGAATAACGTCCATCAAAATGCCAGGCTGGTGGCCACTCTCAGCTCAGAGCATCTGCATCCATCCTGCTGCATGGCTCACAGGGACTCAGTGCTGTGGATCAAGGTTTCCTCTAGAAATTCTCCAGGCTGAGCAGAAACACGAGAATGTTTTTCATTCTTCTGACAGGGGAGGAGGTGGAAAAAGTGATTTGAAAATAGACAGTGACACTTCCGAGAAGTGTCCTGTTCAATGAACCCAAGCACACAGAAGAGGAAAGATAGTGTTTCATCAGAAAAAAATATATATATATGGAAATGAGTGTCTTTTGGTTTTCCTGCTGGACAGCTTGCTCCATTGCAGGGCAGTTCCTGCATAATGGAAGCTACTTTCCCTATTACTGATAACACTGAAACATCTCATTTCAGTGTGGCTCTAGGGAAGGCGATGCTGTTGTTATCAGCATTGAACTCTGCAGCTCAGTGTAGTGCTTCTGACAGACCACATTCTGGATAAAGCAGGTGCAGTCTAAACAGAACTGAGGTTGACAGAGTAATTTTCACTCCTTTTCTTGTAATGTTCCTTCCTAATTACAATTCCTGCTGTGTGTGTTTTTCTTCTCAATTCTCAGAAGTAGGAAGAGGTCCAGGAGAGAAACCGGGGTCTTTCCTTTTACTGTCTGAAATATTTTGTCTCTTATGTCTAAAAGCAGCCTGACAGTCTCTGTCCTGTGATCCAGACATTGCATTGTCATCTGAAGGACTTTAAAAGGTTGGGCTTCAGCCACGTTTAACACAATGAAGACAGTTGCCCTATCTATAGGTTTCTTCTGCTCATGCCTTGAGGTGCCAATCCTACACAGTGACCATCCCGAAGGTCTGCTCTCCTCTGACCAGACACCAGAGAGCTTATTACTGAAAATCAATACTCAAAACCAGACAGCTTGTGTTGGCCTGGAAAGAAAGCTGATCAATGGGCATTTCTGACCTAACGAGCCAACTTAGAGAGTCTCAGCAGAGCCCGGGATTGGGTTTAGTTTTGGCTGAGGATTAAAGCCCTTCCTAATTATGGTCAATGCCTTCATCCTCCTCTTCTACTCACTCTCAAGAAGGCCACAAAAAAATGAGTGAAAGTGCTTGCAAGTAGCACTATTCCACATCAGCTGAACCTACACTCAGTGCTGAAAGCTAAAGTTTCCTAGTAGCTGGCTATTTTACAATACATCATTAGCATTTGTATGTATTTGATCTCCTCCTCATTTAAAAGACTATTAGGAAGATTTAGCAGCAATTACAGTAGAGACAGAAGTAGAAGGGCTGTTAATCCTCAAATATCATCTGTCTGAATGGTTCTGCTGTGCAGTGGAGCATTATCCCATGGGTGGAACCACGCAAAAGCACAACCATAGCCCAGCTGGGTTAAGTTCAGCTTTTGGTGCAGGTAACGCAGGACAAAGCTCTTTGCACTAGGTGTATAAAGGGATGGGGACAGCATGGTTAGAAAGGGAGATATACAGGTTGCATCCACTTCTGAGACACTCATAGGCTACATGGAATCATAGAATTGTTACAGCTGGAAAAGGCCATCAAGTCCAACTGTCCACCTATCACCACTATTGCCCACTAACCACATCACTCAGTGCCACATCTCCACTGTCCTGGGACACCTCCAGGGATGGTGACGCCACCCCCTCCCTCTGCCAGTGCATTGCCACTCTTTCTGATATGAAATTCTTCCTAACACCCAACCTCAACTTCCCCCAGTGCCATCACCTCTCATCTTACCGCTGTTATCTGGCAGTAGAGGCCAACCCCACCCCAACCCACCACAACCTCCTTTTTGTTGTAGGAAGTAATGAAGTTTCCCCTGAGCTTCCTCTCCTATAGTCTGAACCATCCCAGCTCCCTCAGTGACTCCCCATAAGACTTGTACCATTGGTCTTGTGACCGTGCTGACATCAGATTTATGGCTTCTTATCAACACCTCCTTTTGCAGGTTGCCCACGGCCATTCCGGGGTCTGTTCTCTCCCACACGGTTTGACCAGGGGAGCTGATTTAAGGAAACATCAGTGAATCAACAAGGAGGATGCCTGAACCTAATCTATTTGTGATGTAAATACAGGACAGCTGGATTGGAAGAGGACTTGGGAATCGGTAAGTCACAGAGAAAGGACCAAAGATGTAAATATGCTGCAAGGACTCGAAGCAACACAAGGGATGACCCGGATGCTGGGACATGGAAGCTGTTGTCACCTACTTAGATGACAATCTGAGAGCCACTTGGAGCCATTCGGATCAGAGCAAAAGCATCATTTCAGGTGAGCTTCCTGGGAGGATCGACTAAAACTTATATGGAGATGTTCCCATCGATGCTTCTCTGCTGCTGGCTCTGCTTTTAGGGAAGGCAGTCTGCCCCCAGTGCTGTCATTCTGACCCCCAGCATCCCCCACACTGAGCAGCGCTCAAAGCTCACCTGCACTGCTTTGCACACCACCAAGGAGAGGAACCAAAAAATCATCAGTCTTTATGTTGGCATTCAGCATTCCAATAATGCTCAGACTTCTCTGGTTCCACCTGCCCTCAATTGCCTGATAAGTACAAAAAAAAAAAAAAAAAAAAAAAACCCAAAAACATTTCATCCAAGAAATACGAAATGTTAACTCTGTTTCCAAACAGACCTCATTGCTCTGCTCAGCACATCTGCCACCTTATTTTTACATCAATCTTATCACGATTCTTGCCCAAAATTATGAAAAATCCTATTTTCTGCTTAAAGTCAAAAGCATAGAGGCAAAAAAAAAAAAAAAAAAGAAAGTTTTGTCACAAGGCAGCAATCTGGAATTAAAAAAGGCTGATAAAATTCTAAAAATATACAAATTCAAAGAGTGTTAAAAATTCCCTGAAAACTTTTTTTTTTTTTTCAGAAAATGTTTTTTAACAAAAAGCTTTTATTTGCAATGCTTTCTCAGGTGGCAAATACAGAAAACAAACAGGGTTTGGTCTCTGCCCTTTTTTGCAGATTTGGGCAGGACGTTTTCACAACACTCTGCTGAAAAGCAGATGTCTTTGCAATTAACACAGGTTTAAGACTGGCTGTATCAGCAAAGACAGAGAGTCCCACAGATTCTCTAGGTCTCTGCTCCAGTGTTCAACCAATCAAGTCCTCCATTTCTCCTCATTTTCCATTAGATGCAGTGCCTCTCACTGTACATCTTTTCGGCAATTCTTCCTGGGTGGTGAGATAAGGATAAGAAGGAAAAACTTCTGCAAAAGAGTAGTTGGGCACTGGCTGCTCAGGGAGGTGATGGGATCACTGCCCCTGGAGGTGTTCACGAATTGTGGAGATGTGGCACAGAAGGACATGGTCAGTGGGCAATATTGATGGCAGGCAGACAGTTGGACTTGATGATCTTAGAGGTCTTTCCCAACCTTAACGATTCTGTAATTCTATTTTCGGTGTGGACAAGCCATAACGTTCCTCAAGCATCCCTACAGGACAGCAGGTGCTTAACCCAGTCTGTGTACAGCTGCAGGTAGTATCAGAGTTATTGTAATGTCCATCTGCCCAGCCTGGAGCATTCCAGAGCAATATAACCCAAGCTACATGGTTTTGCAGAGCTCTCTTCATCCAAAATTAATGGCATCTTCCTTCTGAGCAAGTGCTTTGCTGCAAGATGGTAACAGGGAGTTCTGCTGCTAATCAACTCTGGTGGGAATATTCTGGCTTATAGAGACTTCTGAGGATATAGAAACTTCCCCATGTACCTGCTTCTTTAAGCATTTACAGCTCTGATATTCTTCAACAGATGGAAGATGAGGACCTGAATCAGTTGGCCCCAGGACAGCTGATTTCATGAGATGCATCTGAAAATTTGAAAGCCTTGTTATTTGTAATAAAACACCTCAGGGTTTTTGAGCTCTGGGTCATCCCATTACTTGACTTCTTCTGAGAAAATTGCCTGAAAAGGACCTAACTGTACTATTTTATGCACCATCCTGATGCATGTTCAGTGTCGAGCATAATGGCAAGAAATCCCCTTTCTCAAAGGCAAATTTATTTCCTGGCTAACATCTGGCCACAGACTAATCTTTCCTGCAATTTGCAAGTTGCTGGCATGAGTAAAAAAGAGAATTATTGAACTCTTTACCTGCTTGTATCCAATTAGGCAAAAAAAAAAAAAAAAAAAGTTGCTGCAGGTAAAAATGATGCACAAATGAGATACGCAAATGCCTTCATGTGTGCAGGCCCCTTTTTGCCAGAGCTTAGTGCACATATTAGCCTCTAGATAAGTAGTAGAGAGACAATAAAATGGTATAAGATCACCCACTCCAGAACCTTATTTTCTTAAGCAAGCACTCAAAGAAAAAGTTCAAGAATCACAGAATCATTAAGGTTGGGAAGAACCATGAACCAGATCATCCGGTCCAACCCCAACCCGTGCCTGTGACCACTCTAGGCCAAGTCACTCAATGCAACATCTAGTCTATTGAACACCTCCAGGGTGACTCCATCACCTCCCAGGGCAGCCAGTGCATTAGCACTTTTCCTGAGAAATGTTTCCTATTATCCAACCTGAACCTCCCGTGGTGCAACTTAAGGCCATCACCTCTCATCCTGTTGCTGTTACATGGAGCAGAGGCTGATCCCCACCTCACCACAACCTCCTTTCAGGGAGTTGTACAGAGTAATGAGGTCTCCCTGAGCCCCTTCACCTTTCTAGACTGAACTATCCCAGCTCCCTCAGCTGCTCCTTACAAAATTTGTGCTCCAGACCCTTCATAGCTCCAATGCTAATTTCTGGACGTGCAAAGAAGTTGAACAAGCAGAGATCACTGTTACCCTATTTCTGTCAATCAGAATCTGGGGAATTTCCAAACCAGAGACTATGTCAGACAGCAAAGCCTCCCTCTACAAGAAAACAGGCACAGGGTGATGCTGTGGCTCTAGTGAAAAGAAAGAACCCTCTTATCTACACAAAGACAAGATCAAGGTGCAAGTGCACATTGACTCAGTATAATAGAGCAGAGGTTAAACCAGTACGGCAACTCAGCCAAGCATGCTGTGTGTGAGACCATGTTATGATATCACAGAGTATAAAACTGATTTTCCTCTAAACAGAAATAGACAGCAGCATCTGTGCCATTCACAGCAAGGCAGATCCCAGCTCCTCTCTGTCTGCTTTGGACACACAGAGGTTAGTGAGCAGCCTGGTTAGCTGTAGATGTCCCTGTTCATTGAAAGGGAGTTGGACCAGATGGCCTTTTAGGTTCCATTCCAACTGAAACAATTCCATGATTCTGTGATTATTTCTGCCTGCTCATGGACAAAAAGGCCATGGGTCACCCGGTATGGCCAAGAACTTTTGAAAGGTAAGATACAAGTCTTCAGACCTCTAAATCCTGCGTGCATTGCCTTCATGCCCTCTTAATGCCTATCTGCCCATGGGATCATCAGCAATTTTTAGTGTCAAGGAAAGAGCCTAGGAAAGAGACCGAGGTTCAGCAGTGCACACAGCTGGTGCTCAGTAATGCAGGTATATTGCTACAGCGTGTGTAGTTTATAACTTATTTCTGAGCCCTGCTCCCCATAATCAGATTATGAAACCTTAGAATCAAGTTAATGCAAACAAACAGATCATGTGGAGGGCAATAAAAATAAAATATCATAATAAAAAACCTAAATAGAGAACATATTTGGTAAACAGAATGCTGTAAACAAACTAATGTGTCTCTCTGCGACAATATTAGGCGAGATATGGAAGAGCCCCAAGAGATGTCATGAAAACACAGCTGTTCTCTCATAGTGTGAGGTGAAGAGTGAGAGGAGGGATGCAATGGCTGCATGGCTGCTATGGTTCTGGGGTCATGGCAGGGACAGTTCTGCCATGCTGGTGAGCAGGAAGGTGGCTGCTCTTGGTGCCTCTTCCTCTGCACTCATGATAAGGAGATCCTGTGCTGAAAAACAACTCAGAAAACATTCTGCTGGGGAAAGGCATAAGATCACAGGTTGTTCTGTGGGCAGCACGAATGCTCCAAGGGATGGAACACCACCTCTGCAAGGACAGGCTGAGGGAACTAAGGCTGTGCAGCCTGGAGAAGAGAAAGCTTTGGGAAAAGATAAGAGTGGCCTTCAGTATATAACAGGCTGTAAGAAAGAAGGGATAGATCCTTTGGCGGGGTCTGTTGTGATAGTATGAAACCATTTCCCCTTGTCCTAAAAGGGGAGGTTTTAGACGGGCTATTAGAAAGAAGGTTTTTTGTGATAAGGGTAGTGAAACACTGGCACATGTTGCCCAGAAAGGTGATGAATGCCCCATCTCTGGAGACACCCAAGGCCAGGCTGGATGGGGCTCTGAGCACCTGATCAGCTGTGGGTGTCCCTATTCATTGCAGGGGAGTTGCACCAGGTGGTTTCTAAGGGTCCCTTTCAACTCAAACCACTCTTTGATCTTGGCTCAGCCAGAAGGATGGAAGAGGCTGAGGCTTGGAACACACACAGACTTGCTGCCATGGCAGGAAGCCCCCTGCATTGCCTGCTGCTCATAAACAGTTAAGTCTTGACATTTAGGGCAGAGGAAACTATCCACTTCTACCACTTTTGACTGGCACTTTTAAAGACAGTGTTTTTATAGATGATCCTTTACCAAACCTGTGATTGTGTGCCAGTTCATTTTCAGCCTTTCTACAAGCTGAGGTTTGTGCTCTAAAAATGCTCACTTTACTTAACCACTCAACCTGCTATTACTGTTCTCTTAAATTTGTCTTGAAAAGAAGTTTACCACCTCCTGGAAGGGCTTTGCATGCCTTAGCAGGCACTGCAAACACAATGACACGTGAGCTGGGTTCTGGGTCCCCACACCAACTGGATGCGAGGGAAATTTGCATTTCTCTGCCTGAAGCACATCTAAGGGTTTTGCTACATTGACGCTAAGAAAATTTATTGAATATCTATTTAAAAGCTCCATTTTAGAGCCAACCAGCCTGCAGAAAATGGGAACCTCCAGCCATGAGCCGCGTGCTAAGGCCCACTCCTAATTTAAATACATAAAGCTTAAGACGGACTTGTAAAACACAAGTCCTTTAGGCCAATAGAAATGAATTATAAAAAAGCTGGTAAAAACGTTTTCCCAGTGCTTTGTCTCTGAAGTGTTCCTCAATTGTCCTTGCAGCACTTGCCATAAGTCAAGGACTGCGCTCACCTCGAGGAAATCAATAGGAAACCCGAGTGAGCAATGCTCAGAGCAGGCCCTTAAGTGCCAAGATGGATCAATGGAGGGCGTGCAGTTAGAGAGCTGCTCCAGGTCTGCTCGTTGTCAGCAGGAGGAACCTCTGCATCAATGGAGACAGCAAGGACGGGGAAGAATATGTCATCTTCATGAAGTTTTCAAGTGGAATGTCAAGACTAGGAACAAAAAGAAATTCTACCCAATTTCATATTGGCTCTGGTTTCCAGAAAGCAAGGACAAGAAAACGGATGCTAACCTTTGGGAAACAGAAAACACGAGAAAACATTTACCTTTTTGCACTCTCTTCCATTTGGGGATTCTTTTTAGAAGTGTGAATGGCTGAGAACAAGTACATAACAAATGTCATCTCATAATTGCCCATATAGTTGCAGCCACCCCACCCCTGGAGGTGCCCAAGGCCATGGAGGAGCCCTGGGCAGCCTGATCTGGTGTTGGGCAACCAGCCCAGGGCAGGGGTTGGGGCTGGATGATCTTTGAGGTCCCTTCCAATCTAAGCCACTCTATGAATTGGTTCATTAACTTAAACTTTACATACAATAATATTATATTACGCTCCTCCTTGAAGTGGAAGACAAGGAATCTGGTCCCCTCACCTCCTCTAAGCACCCACATTTGGGGCTTCCTTTGAACACAATGGAGACCCATGGGCAGACACAGGGAGCTGAACTGCTCTCTGGAGGTGCCCATTCCTCTCACTTGTTGCACAAGACAGTGGTGATTACTTCAGCTGTGGGTGTCCAACTTATGTGAGGTGGTGGGCTGGAAGATATTCCTTGTACACAAAAGCAACATATGGTAAATCTCCAACCTCCTCCAGTTGGTTGCTGACATCCTGCTGAAAACATCCCATCTTCTACCATCCCCTTGGGCAGTTCAGGAAAAAGCAGCAAGTGAGCAAGTGATGCTTGTGGATGCTTCCCAGTGTGGGCTGGGAGAAAGGACCACCACAGGCATTGCTTCCTCTCAAGGAGCTGGCAGCACAGGGATGCTTCGCTCTTTTTCTACCATCTAGGAGTGATTCTCACACACACCTTCTGTTAGTCATAGAACTAAATCTGATCTGGCATTGTTGTAATCCTTTCCCGTGATGATGAATAAGAAAGAGGCATATGAGATGATGGCAGATGTATTCAAAGGGAAATGTTTCAACAACCACGTTGTTACTGTAGAAGCATCGAGAAATATGTGGGGGGGGGGAAGGTTGGGTTTTTTTGTTTGTTTTCTTCTTGCCTAAATACACGGATTTTTTCCTAATAAGACCAAATTCTGCCTGTTCTACTCAAAGAGTAATATAAAGACGACTACAGAGAAAGGAAGCCTCTGAAATATCAATTTGTGGAGGAGGTTTGTGTGGTATTCTAAAGCTTTTAGTATTTCTAAAGGAAGATCAAATTTCTGTTCAAGCAGTTTTTCCAACAATGAAAATAATTTGCTACAAAAATCAACCCCTTCTGAACTTTCCCTCAGCTCCGGAGTTCTGCGATGACATGATTCAATGCTATTTTCAATTATCTCCTTCTGACAATGAAGCACAGCATTGTCCTTTACATTGAGGTTTTGACAAGAGCCTTCGTGCCTTCCTGCAGCGGTTGCAATTCAGATGTTTTCTGCTCCTAATTTTTTTAATAGACTCTTCCACTGAGCCCATCTCAAAATGAAACGAATTTAATTTAGATTCAAACATGCTAAGATGGGACTTCATAGCCTTTTTTACCCCCTATTTTTTTCCCTAAAGAAATACAGCATCAAGAGAAATCTTTGAACACAAAGGAGTCTCCAGGGAAGAAGATAATTTTGGCAACAGGTTGCACTGTGCTCAGAGGACAAGGCCCTGGAAATGGGACAATCCACTGCTTTGCTCTCTGCTTGTAGGCATTATGGAAATATCCAAAGCAAACACCACTTTTTCCAGCTAGGAAGAGTCACCTTTCTTCCAAGAAGGCCTACAAATGAGACAGACCCAGAATTTGTGTTCCCAATTCCCAGTTGAGAGAGCCATATGCTGAACCTCTGCTAACCTAGAGGGAGGGCATTTTGGGGAGAAATCCAAAATAACTGTTTTTATATGAGCCAGAACAGCATCGCATTGTTAATAACGCAGCCTATAACTACTTGTACACCAAGTACAAAGATGATGCAGCAGAAATATCCCCAGTATTGGCAGATCATAAGAGCAGGCATGCAACATTCACAGAGCCCAGGGCCTCAGTTTGGACGTTAGAAAGCCTACAACAGAGGTGTGGTGCAGCACTGGGGCAGAGCTCCAAGGGATTGAGGCATCTCAGACCTTGAACTCTTCCATTAGCCCTGATTTGGGGCAGTACTCCTGTTCAGATTGAGGAGCTGAACTGAAGACCCCAGTGGTTCTTTCTGATCAACCTTCTCGTGCTTCTGTAGCATCTGACATGCCACTGACAAATGGAGAGAGCTTAGCATAAAATAAGGGAGAAGGTGTCATGGTTAGGCTTGCCGGAAGGATACACAAAGACTGGTGGGCCCCAACTGTTAGAGCAGCACCAAGAAGCCAGTCCAAGTGGAATGTTGGCTCTAAGATAGTTAGAGAAAGGCTATTTGATAATAGTGCGCTTGGTCCATGGGAACTGCTATCAGAAAGAGCTTCCAACTGCTCCGGGTTTCAAACACAATGCTGGTGGCATCACGTTGTGATGAATATGATGATGATTGTGATGAATATGATGATGATGATCCTGATTATTCAGGAGATGGCAATTTCAGAAGGTGTGCCTGGCCATCTCTGAAATCATCTCCTACAGGCTGGGTACCAATGCTGTGTGCAGCAGAATCACTTTATTACCCTTTATAGGTAAAAATGGCTTGAAACTGCTCTTTTGCTTGTTTGTTCTCTCAAGGATCTTTGTTCTGGAAGAGACCTTAAAATGATAATTTCTTCCAAAATCTCCAACAGATAATTTTAACTTTTCTAATAAAGAATTAGCAATTATGCAGTTAAGGAAATGGACTTTTCTTTCAGTGGCAAAGTGCTGATAAAACCAAGGAAAATAATTTTGCAAATAATTATCAGATTGAGGCTTGATGTGTTATGATGAAAATCTTCCATCTTGGAAACAAAGAGATCTGTCAGGTGCTTTTCAGTTTGACCATATAAATATATATATCATCTGTAAACGTGTTACTTGAAAACCATTTAATGACCCCTGGTCATCCATTTAGGGTCTGTAACACTATGTGAAAAAGCTGCAGTCCATTCAGTTACAGAATCATAGTAACACATTAGGAGGGAGTAAAAATAATTGAGGTCTGGAGGGGCTGAAAGCAAGGAATGATTAAAAGAGATACTTATGCATAATGACTTGAGATGGAACGTAATAAGTTTCTTGGAGGTTATACGTAACAAAAAGATGGGATTTGTTTAGCATTACACACTGGGGCATAATTAGAGATAATAGGATTATATTTATGCATGGAAAAATAATCTGATTGTCCGGAATCATTTGCAACTGTGAGAAAGAAGTTGCATCTACAAAGGGTTAATTGGAGGCTACAAATCAGCAGCACCTTCCCTCCAGACATATCCTGCTTTGTGGTCTTTAGAGCTGTAAAAAATCCTTGAGGAAAACTGTGGCCAGGGCACAGGTGAGGCTGCACAGTTTGGTGGGAGGAAGAGCACCCAGGAAAACAAACCCATAACTCAAGGCACACAACGTGTTTCTATTAGAAGGTGCTATTTCTCCTACTGAAAGACCTTGGAGAAGGGAAAGACAGTTGAAACCAAATGTAATGATCTCATTAAAGCACTGAATGATTTTTATTCACTCTAAGAATTATGTCCTCACTGAAAGACATGATTATTTCCAAGACCACAGGCAACATCCAAGAGATGTCGGAAGCTGTAACAAGCCTGAAAGACTGTGTGTCCAACCACACATCCATAGGGCTGTGGCACCCCCCTCATCTTCCTCCTTTGGCCTGACCATCATGCCCAAGGCCTTGCTCAGGCAGACAACAAGATGCCCAAAGCATTGCTCAGGACTGAGAATGATCAGGGTTTCACCAAGACTGATAAGAACAACAGCGCTGTCCCAAACTAGATGCCTAAAGAACTGGTAGCAGACACCTGGTTCAACAGCTGAAGGCCAACTGGGCACGCACCAAAACTATTGACTACAAGTCAATGATCCTGCCCAGCATAGCAATTGGACAGATAAATACAATGGAAAAGGCATTACAGCAAAGGTGTGATAACAAAAGGACTGGCACAACAGAGAGGTACTATAAAGGAAAGAAGATTGCTCACCCCATCAGAAGATTCCAGGTTTGCAGGGGAAAGATTCACCAAGAAGGAATCTCCAGAAAGAGATCCTTCCCCAGTGGCAGCCAGCCCTCAAATGAGGTCTGAGAGGTGCAGCCAGGCTCCATCCCTTCCTATCACAGCTGAATTGCCTTCACCTGTGCTCCCAGGGCTGACTGGCTCCTTTCCCCAGGTGCTCCATCAGTGCTGCAGGCCAGGTCTCAACATTTACCATACACCCCATTAAGTATGCAATATACAATAACAAATGTAATAATAATAATTAACAAATAATAATAAAGCAATAAATGTATTGCTGATTCTTTCTTATGAGTGTAGTTTTCACCTGGGTCCAGGCTTCAAGTGACTGACCTGGACTGACCATCTGGGCACAGCATTCTGCCTGGAATCAGCTCCTAATTTCACCAATGCTTGTACCAGCTCTGACATTGTGGTCATGTTTGAATGGTGTTCACTAAGTGCCTGCAGCTGTACTCTAGAGTTTGTAGGCTTCATTGCAGCATATGCCTCCTATTAGGTTTTATAGCCCATGCTAAATCTTCTGCCAGTGGATTTCCCACTGTTGGTACTTGAACTGTCTCTGTTGGCAATGTCTTTCTTTACTAGATTAAAAAAAACCAACGACCAACCCAAGGTCGTTTGTCTTTTGTAATCACGTCATCTTCTTGTCCTCCTAATGAGACAAACAGATTGAGCTTGAAAATCCCCCTATATAAGGCATTTTCTACAGTCTTCAAATCCCTGTTTCCTACAGCCTCCCCCATCTTTTCATAGACATTTAGAAGGTTGGGGCTGGAAATGAGGTGCATGGAGAGGCCCTTTAGCTTCCTGGTGGAATGGGAGATGCATCAGTGCTGTTGTGACGCTTGTGTTACAGTGCAGTAGGTTAATAGTAATAACACTTACATAATAATAACACTACATAATACTAACAACACTGCCTTAGAGGTGTTCAAGGCCAGACTGGATGGGACTGTGCTAGTGGGAAGTTTGCATGCCTATAGCAGGAACTAGGCAATCTTAAAGGTCCTTTCCAACCCAAACCATTCTATGATTCTGTAATTATTTGCCTAATTACATTGCTATGCGTCTTCAACTTACAGATTTCAACCAGGACAAAGTAAAAGAAAATGAGTGTCAATTGGAGAATATTGTCTTATTCAGCAGATATGAGTTTGATGCTTGGAGATGGATGTGGCTCCAGCAGGAAGCCTAACACTAAGGGACAAACAAAAGTAATGTAAAGTCTGAAAGTATAAAAAATCAAGATCTTCATGCTAAACTAACCTCTTACCTACAGCATGCCTGAGCTACTGTTCCCACAGAAGCCATATTAGAGTTTTGTAATCGCAAACAATGCCTATATGAGACCCAGTTACCTGTTTCTGCTGTCTTTCAACTCACATGTTTCTTTATGGCAAGGATGTACCATATTTTATCGAATCAATATCCCAGAGTGTGGTGTATGGATTTTGCTGGCTTCAAGCAATAAGAGCCTTGAAGCAATCAGAAGAAAACAAACAGGGGGATTTGCCCTCTCTTCTGAGGATTCATTTTTAACTCCTAGCAGCATGTTGGATGCATTCTGTTGAATGTTACAAGTAATATTTTTGATCTATTGTTTCACCTTCTCTAAGGCATATTTTATTTCAGAATAACCTTCTTTTGATGCTTTAGAGGTCCTCCTGGCAGATTTCTGAGCTGGATGACATGCTTGTCTTACTATATTCTTTTAGGACAAATAAAACCCAACACCATTCTTGGGTGAAATTGCACCATGAGAACCTGTGGGTAATAATTCATCAACACACCGGGGAAAAAACATTCTGTATTGTGCCCCAGTGTTAGTATTTTCATACAGGAGGATATAAAGTAGCTTTCAGTCTCCATCTTTTGTTTTAAAGTGGAATCTGACCACTTTTCTAGGAATTACATTTCAACAATTATGGACAGCTGATGCTCAATGCAATTCGTCCATGTACGAATTGACTCTAAGCCAAACCTTCACACTATGGAACAATTTCTGCTACAGGGAATGTCTATTCAATGCTGAACATTCGCTCACACACAAAGACAAAACAAACAACAACAAAAAAAAAAAAGAACGAGGAAGAATCGATGTAAGAGTGCCATCTGGTGACATCTGCCATAACCTTGTATCACAGACAGCATCTCTGCAGTGCAGAGTGGAAAAATTTAGGGACAAGGTCCACGACACCAGAGGAAACAGTTCTACAGAACGGGACCATTTGCTCCAAGAAATTGGCTGACTCATGTTGGTAGCACAAAATTGGTAGCGGATTGGTGAGCTAAACTTCAAAGATCTAGCCCCAAATGTGTCAATACAGGTGCACAGTGCATGTGTAAGAATCATGGCCATGCATGCTAATGGAGTGATTGCCTTTGCAAATGGTTAATTAGGTACGTTGGACATGGAACGGGGATAACTGTGCACACAAATTAAGCCTATACTTTTGTGCTGAAGTGGTCTGAGTAGCTGCCTCTGGGTTTCTCACCTTAATTTACTTATGTATTAACATCTTGTATTTATGCAAATGCTTGTCATGCCTGGGGGTTTTGAAAGGCAATCACAATAATTTGAACTCGGCTTAATGCCACAGTCTGACACAGAACTGGCCCTTCTTGTCCAAAAGAAGTTAATTTCTGTCATTGACCAATTTAATCCAGTTATCTTTTGGGAATCTGCTCCATGTAAGAAGACAGAAGACTGAGATATATTTTGTGGAGAAGCTGATTGGTGCTTCCCGTTGTTTGGTGCCCATCTGAACAGTGTCCTCACCTGCAGGGACAACTCAGGACTAAGATTCTCTGTCAAAGAGGGTCTGAGTGGAATATTAGCTCTGCTTGCTGCACTTGCACCTCATGGGAGCAGATAAGGTTTGGGAGCCCAAGTGACTATTCTGCTGGTTAGCAGCCATAAGCACCACATTTTGGGGATAAATAATAAACATCTGCAAGAAACGTGGGAAAACTAAACCACGTTTGGTGAGATCATATTTTTGGAGACTGCTTTTGTCTTTTGCTCTGCTGGGGGCTTTGGGGAGTTTATTCATGGTGAGGCCCAGAGCTCCCATTCTGGGTCCCCAGTGGATAACCCCTAAGGTGCGGGGAGATTAAAGGTGACAAAGGGACATCTTGCAGTCCCTAGACAGTCAGTAGGTTAAAAGGCAGAATTGCAGAACACAGTCCTTCCTCACCTGAAAATATGGCCTGCCTGGAGCGTGGTTCGCTTGTTTCAGTACACAGAGTGGACAAGGAGATGGGTTAGGAAGGCTCAGTGTTACCTTGCACATATCCCCCAGCTCCAGCACGTTGCTGCGCATCCTCCTCACTGTGACCTCAATATTCAGCACTGCAAAAATCTTTAATGGAGAGGCGTGATGCAGCTCAACATACCTGCACCTTTTATCTCTGTCCGTCCAGAGTCTGGAGCAACTCAGTGTCTCCGTGAGTTGTAGCAAGCCTTGCTCAGCACTCCCAAAACCTGCAGCATTCATTGCTGACAGATTCAGCTGCTGCAGCCCTGAAACTGCCATTCTGCCAGGCAAACAAAAGCCTTCTTGCCAGATGTGAGCTCTGCTTCTCTGCTAACAGGAACACAGCGTCCATCCAAAGGGCAGACAGCACTGGGGGCACTGCACAAAGCATCCCACCAAGAATCCCACACTGCATACCTGGCTTCAACTCCAACTCACCAACTCCAGTTCTTCACTGCCAGTAGCATTCACCCTCCCTTTTGCCACACATGGTCTTGACAGAGATCTTGGCTGTTATCTCTGGGCATTTTCCTCTGGACTAATTTACCCTCTCAATCACTAAGTTTTGTTAATGATGATAAACAACACGATGTGCTGGCTAAAATGATTTTCTGTCATTCCAGAAAATTTAGGACACAGGGATCTGCAAAATATGACCTCAATTTAAGTCCATCATTCTCTTCCCCTGGAATTGCTCAGCTGGAATAAATATCATTACTCCGACCAGAGCAACTGGCAGAGTGAATGGAGTGCAACACATGCACCTGGAGAGGAAGAAATCAGCTGAAAATCTTATCCCAATGACAGGAACTGTGAAAAATGGAGCTGGTGTTCCCAGGGGCCTGGTGAGGACCCTGAACAGTGGCCAGCAGAAATTTGGCCTTTTCTTCCCTTGGTTCAGGGAGAAATCTCATGGTTGGGCTTAGAAATGGCACTGACAAAGCATTTGGTGAAAAGGGAATAAAATAAAAGCAACCAAACCTTTGACTTCCCTCCCAGAATTCATGTTAGCTGTAATACAAACACTTCTACACGTTTGCTAAGCAGTGCCTGGGTATCAGCGTGCACACAGCCTTGTGCCTCCTACAGGATAAAGCGTTTTACATAAGGGAGGGAGCAAAGAACTTGGCCAGGGGGAAAAAAACGGAGTACAAAAAGGAAAGAAAAGTTTTGAAAGTGCTGAGATGAAGGGTAGGTAACCTGTCCAGAGGGAGAAAGAGGTTGGCAGGGAAGAATGTCACCAGCTATTAGCCTGTGCAGAGCAGAGACAGAAAAGAGTCATTGGCATTTGTATTACAGGAAAGGGTCAATAGGAACAAGCCGAAAATGCAGTGTCTCCACTGCGCCCGTGATTTTCAATCACCAGTAGAGTTATGAAATTTTAGTTCCTACATTCTCCTTGTGAAGGTTTCGGTCTCTTCTGAAGAGCGGGACAGAAAGGTCAAGGATGAAGTAGTCATTCTGCGAAAAACTGTTCTCTCAGTAATAACTGTTTTTACCTAGACTTTATAGATTGTTTGTATGAGTTCATTCGGGTACATGCTGGTAGTTTGACCTCGGCCTAAGGGCTTATGGGAGAGCATCTGGCGTGCAAGATAACTCACACTGGTTTTGGCACTGCTCTATGTAGGCTCCTTGGGTCTTGATCTACTTTGCACACATGGGTCACAGAAGCTGTGGAGAGAGATTGATGACTTCCATGCATTTCCACGTTTACAGCATCGCTGATCTTGTTGCTGTTCTCTCTATCTTGGTGTACAGAAAGGGGGCAGGCTGGGAAATAATTCTGTAGCATAATCTTCTCTTGGTGTAGGCCGTAATTGTTCACAGCTATATACTGCTGCTGCAAATCTTTTTTTCTGTCATGGTCTCCAGTGCAGGACCAAGTGAGCAACGTGTGCAGGTGGACTGGGGGGGAGCTTCCTTTTTTATCGTAATAAGCTTCTCTGAAGTGTCTCAGTAACTTGTGCATAAACATGATGTATTTCCTGAGAGACTGTCTTATGCACTGAAAATCATCTTCACTTGGTGAGGTCTTGCTATTCCTTCTCCGAGCAGATGTGGTGATGTCTGAAGGCCTGGCTGTACATCACCACTCTGCGTGATGTTTGCAGAGTTGTAGGTTTTATGAAGCATGTAAATGGGCTTTTTGTGAGAAATAAGTTGCAAGACACCGTTTCCATACATCACTTTGGTATAAGGATATGCTAGAAAAGCATCCCCTGGGAGGGCAGTGGCTGATGGATTTGCCCTACAGAAGGGTGAGAAACCACATCTTTGGACCAAGAAATGTTTGGGCCAGTATGTATGGGCTGTAAGCACAGCATACATCTGGTGGAAGAGGGTCTGACAATAAACACAGTCCAAAAGTGCAGTCTGAAAACTCAGCATTAAGTTTCCCAATACCAAGCTTGGTCTTACTGCTAGCTACACAGGTTGTTCCAGTTCAGTCTGAGGGAAAAAAAAAAAAAGTACAGGAAATATCCCCAATTTATATTCAGGTATTTCACAACATGGAAAATGTTATTTTGCCTCCTGACCATAACACCAAGGACCTGTGAAAGGATGAGATCCCAAAGGGATTATTGAAAGGTCTGAGTCTGTAAACCCTCCACATAATGAATGGCTGCCATTGGCATCTATGGCTAAGAACCAGTCTCAGTGGAACAAGCTGCTTGTTGATTGCAAAACTCCACATTCATCTGTTGGTTTCAGATTCACATCTTATGGGCTTTCGACTCTTTAAGTTACTATATTGAGGGTTTTTTTCTTGCCAGCAGTCCTGGCATAAAGAAGGGGCTGAGTCAGAACATGATCTACTGGGTGAGAAAAGCAACAAGAAGTATAAAACTTGCAGGTTTTTTTGCTATAGCTGTTCCACTCACAGCCCTCTTGTAGGCAAAAGGGAACTCAAAACATACAGCTAAAAATGCACTAATTATTGTTTTGATGGCTTAGTAGTTCATCTAATTAATACAGAATATCTTCAACAATAATAATACAGTTAAAATTGTTCTATATTCTTGATACATTCCTCTTTTCCTTTTTCCAGTGCTGCGCTCACCATCACTGCATCCTGTGACCTGCAATGTGGACAGTATCATCTTAGCCAACTTGGCGAGATGCCCTTGACTGCATTGGGATGGTGGTTTTACCTGCCAACATGCTTAAGAATCAGTGCACTGTGAGCTAGTATTTAAGATACAGCTGTGTGTACAGGAAGGCCAAACTATTCAAGGTAAGAATGTATTGCCCTGTCTCCAAATGAAAAGATAAAAACTTGTTTGAGGCTAACCAGCAATGTCAGGGTTTTGTACCTTGTACAGCATAACAAGGCAGTCCAGAAGCTGGTGGGGTCACTTGTGTGCAACAGGCAAGTTGAAGTGCTGCTCTGTAATATCCTGTTACTTAAGTGGCAAGGGATCTATTCAATATAATAAACTTCCTGAGCAGGCACTTGATGGAGATGTGAAGGTTGGAGATATTCAAGCTCAGACCATGGCACAACATGTGCCAGCAAGGCTACGGCCTTGTACATCCTTGGATCCCACTCACTGCCCCGTGCAGAGCATTCCACTCTTGCAGTGATGATACCCTACCAAGCAGATGGACAGGTGATGCTTTAAGTAGTGGTTTCTTGGAGCTCATTGACACCTGAGCTCATTTGTGCCCTGGTTAAATAGCTGCAAGCCATCCAATAACCAAATCCCAGACCACTCTGCTGAAAACTTGCACTTTAGCCAGGCAGCTCACGTTTCTTTGTGAGACGGCCCTGAAACAGCAGAGCTCCACCTCAGCTTCTGCTCTTGGACACCTGCAAGGATAGAAATACAACTTATTAAAAATGTGTTGCGGAGAGCACGGAAATCTGTCCCACAGAGCGATGCATCAGTGCGAACCCTGCTGTGCCGAGGGGAATAGATTTGTGGAAGGGATATTTAAGGGACTCTTAATATGTTTCATGAATCACAGAAAGGGGAATTTATGTCTTTTGGGGGTCGTGACAGTTTAACAAGGTTTTGGCTGAGATTCTAATGGCTTATTGCTGAAATGTAACTATTGTAACGTAAAATTTAAAGGTCTTGGCCAGAGGAAGCAGCTGAATTTAGCAGCACGCTGGAGCTGCTGATCTGAAGGTAAAACCTCTCTGGTGTGACCCCAGTTGGAGGGGACAGAGGGTGTTACAGAGCTGCAGCCTGGGCACTGATTACAGCATTTCCATCCACCCATGGCTGTGCTGCTTCTGCCCCACTGCCTCTCCCACATTGGGCCACATTTCCCCAGTATATGCAATGGCTTTTGTGCCTTAGGGAAAGCATAAGGAAAGAGCCTATGCAGCCTTCAAATTAAGGATTTGTCTGAGGCCTGAGCCAAAAGAACTTGCAAGAACTATTGGCTCTCTAGGCTAGGCGCATTCATTTTTTCAACAGAAAGGGAAAAAACCCTCTGGTAAAGGGAGTTCATTCAGATGTACAGGACTTCCACTGCTAAATGCATGCTTCTGAGTACAAAGCATTTTTCTGTTTGTCTCTTCTGCTTCTGAAGTTACTCACATGAGAGGTACCATAGGACTAGGGGGAATGGCCTCAAGTTGCACCAGGAGAAGTTCACGTTGCACGTACGGAAAAATTTCTTCTCCAAAAGAGAGGTCAGGCACAGGAATGGGCTGCTCAGGGAGGTGGTGGAGTCATCACCCCTGGAGGTGTTCAAGAAACATTCAGATGTTGTACGTAACGAGGGATGTGGTGTAGTGTGGAAATACTGGTGGTAGGTGGACTGTTAAACTGGATGATATTGGAGGTCTTTTCCAACGTTGGTGAGTCTATGATTCTATGAACTGTGCAGCACTGATATCCAGGCACTCAGTGCCCCACAGTTCCAGACCTCCCTCAGTCCCCAGTGCAGCTTCCCCATCCCTGCAGATGCTCAGCAGCTTCTCCTAATCTGAACTCTCTCCTTTTCTCCACCATCAGCTCTTACTGATGTCTCTGATGCCTTTCTCCCCGCTGAGATCACCCCAGGAGAATAACTTCCTCAACACCAACACAACGATCAGCAGCTCTTCCAGGAGCTACTGCACTGGGTAATGGGTTCCTTGTGGATTTCCTTCACTCTGTAAGAGTGCCACAAGCCTGGCACCGTTCTGCACAGTTTACCAATTGGCCACATCTCAGGTGTTTCTGTGAGTTTATCAGGCTGTTGGCAGCAAGCCCAGCTCTACCAGCTCGCTGCAAAGAGGTGTGGTAGGGAATAAACACTGGAGCCTTAGGTGCTGATGGAGAGAACTCAGCATTTTCTGGAGCATGACGGTGATGGGTTGATGGTTGGACCTGATGATCTTGGAGGTCTTCTCCAGCCTTAGTGATTCTATGATTCTACGGCTGATGGGCACCTCTCTGGGCAGCTCCAGTGCAGAGCCAATTCAATCTAAAGGCTTATTTCTTATTATTTTTTTAAGCTAAAAGATCTCTTTCTTTCTGCCTCTGGAGTGGTGCACAGAGGGAACTGCTGAGGGTTCAGTGTATGAGAAAATGAAACCCTGTATCCCTGATGGAGCAGCATGGTATGGCTGACAGCTAACAAGAAATTAATTTGGAATGCTTTTACTGCTTATTTGCTTGCTTGTCATCTTCTCTGCTGCTGTAGTTGGTTTAATTTTTCATATTTCTGCAGCTCTTGATAAAATTTATGTGATGTTTTGCTCTTTGTTTCCACCAGACCCAGGTCCTGGACTCAGGTGTGTGGTTTTGTCAAAGCAGGAAAAGAGGGGGAGGTCCCAAAGGGAGTGCACTGAATTGTGCCTGGCCTCACGATCCTACCACATATATCTCAAGGGAACAGAAAAGAGAAGGCAAGAAAAACCAAAAAGTGGGGTTTTTTTTTGCCTGGATTGATGAAATACTGTCACTTCCCAGTGAACCTTCCCTTTTCCACGTAGTTTAACAAAGACTCAGATGAGCAGCAAGCAGCCAAGGTCGAATCTCCCCATCCCTGTTATGTTCCCAGCCCAAACCGATGTGTGGAGAGCATCCTCACACCAGCCCATGCCTGGGGAAAGGCCACCCCTCTCATTACAGCTGTCAGTTATCCCAGCGCCCTTTCCATCCACTGCAGCATCTTGCAATCCATCAATCAGTGCTCTGGCTAAAGGTCAGGCTGCAGGGCTTGCCTGCTTGGCTGTAAAGGTGTTCCCAGAGCAAGCACCCAGCTGCTGGGCTCAGACTTTGGGTGTTCCTGGTCTCTGAGCCCACACTACAGCCACCAGGCTCTGGAAGAGCTTTATGTTTTAACCCAGCAATCCCAGAAGCAGACATGGAGACCTCTGGTTCCCATCACAGCTGAATTACAGAATCACAGAATAGCCTGGGGTGGAAGAGACCTCAAGGATCATGAATCTTCCTTGCCATCTTCCTTGCCAGAGCCAGAAGATGCTGCTGTCGAAAAGAAATTATATATCTCAGTACCATAGAGATTTGTTAAGTTATTTGTACCTTATGTGTTATTCCAAGAGCCCACATCTGCACCTTTCTAGAAGTGAGGAGGTTTCCTCTGCCCAGCTCAGGCTGGATTTGGTAGTCATGGGGACGTTCCTTCCAGGCTTTTCCCACGCAGGCAGCTTCACAAATCTCAACATCAAAAGCTTACCCTAGTAGAATCATAGAGTTATGTAATCAGTAAGGTTGGAAAAGACCTCTAAGATCACCAGGTCCAACCCCACCATGCCCACTGCCCACATGGTTCTGAAACACCTCCGGGGATGGTGACCCCATCACTCCCCGTGCAATGCGTGCCACTGCATCACCACTCTCTCTGAGGATAAACATTTCCTAATATCCAACCTGACCCTTCCCTGGCACAACACAAAGCCATCACCTCTCATCCTATCACTGTTACCTGGGAGCAGAAGCCAACCCCACCTTCGTATGTGACCTCTGCAGGGCTCACCATCAGCTGTCCCTCGTGCTGCTGCTGCTGACCACACTGCACACGTTGTGCTTCCTCCTAGAAAACTTTTGTGTGTCTTTTTTTTTTCCTTTTCTTTTTCTATTTTTTTTTTTTTTTTTTCCACCTCTCCGCAGCAGAACCCAGCAGGGAATTAAAGCCCTTTGTATATGGAAACATCACACCACGCTCTAACTCTAAAAGTGCTTTGGGGATCCTCTCGGATAAAAGGTAGCAGAGAAATGTAAATGTATTCTTTGGATAAGCCCTCTGGATTAGCATGTGAATTTTCAATTGCATCGGCCCGGCAAAGCTGGGAGCCGCAGGGTCTCCCATTACACTAATTCACCTGTAATCTCTGCTGCTGACTCTGGTGCAGGGGTGGGGAATCCCTCTGCGCCCACTCCTGCTGCCCAGCACTGCACTGCACAGCCCATCAGCTCCCGCATGCTGCCCTCGGCCTAAAAGGTATAAAATAAAATAAAAAGGAGAAAAGAAAAAAGGTGTTTTTTTTGGGTATTTGTTCTGAAACGTAACGCAAACTCAAGTTTAAGCAAATAAACAAAGCGGGCTGTTATGTAATCTGCTGTTTGTCAGCGTCTGTGTTTTGGGATGCAAATCGCAGGAAGGTTTTGATTACAGAAACTGGGGCACTCGCAGCCTTGACAACAATTCCCGACGTGCTCTGAATGCAGCACACCCAGTGTGAGCACAATCCAGCTCCCAGGGGATCACTGCAGGCTCCCAAACTCCCAGGGTTATTTCTAGGTGCAAAACCTCTGGAAACAACTGCTCCAGTGATGTTACACACTCGGAGTTTTATGAATAGAAGAGCTTAAATGAAAGCTCCCGCTCTGCCTGCATGGAAGATGCTCACAGCGAACACTCAGCCTGGGCTTCCACCCTCATTGTGTGTAGTGTTGGCCATAGGAAACAAGCCCTGCCCTGTTTTGTGCTTTCCACCTTTGGAAGTTGCTGCTTGCAAAGTTGCTTGCTTCTCACCAGCACCATTTCCTACTTTCCCCTGTGACTGCATCATTGCCACACCATCTCTCACCCTTACACCCAGCATCCATCAGTGTTTAACTTGAAGTCAGCCTTACATGCAAGCATCGTACATGTTAGCAAATGCTGATGGGAAGGGAAGCATGTCCAGTTGCAAGAAGTCACTGCAGACAAAACCTGGTTACGTGGAGCAACAGCAGGGCTGTTTCACACACATCATTTTCCCAAGATATAAACGCATCCCATGTCCCAAACCAGCTGAGATGAGTTGTGCCCCACAGGTCTGCCTCTACTCCAGAGAGAAGTCCGATTTCTCCACGAGTAAAGTGCACAGAGATTTACACCATGCCTTTCATCCTGCCCTGGTGGGATATGGAGATGTGTATCTGGAGCCACCATTAACTTCTTTGCGATGGGCAGAGAGGTGATGGCCTCAAGTTGTGCCAGGTGGATCAGATTGGATATTAGGAAGAACTTCTTATCAGAGTGGCACAGCTGCCCAGGGAGTGGTGGAGTCACCATCCCTGGAGGTGTTCCAGAACCGTGGGGATGTGGCTCTGAGGGATGTGGTTTATGGAGAAAATATTGGTGGTGGGCAGATGGTTGGACTAGATGATCTTAGAGTTTGTTTCCAACCTTAATGATTTCATAATTCTCTTTCAGTGCCTGTAGCACCAAAGGAAACAAAATATTTTTAAACTGTGGTTCTCAATCAGGACAAAAATTGCCCCTGGGCTGTTCAGACACCAGTCCTGGTATCTCTGCTCACACTGTTCCCATTGAAGCCACAAACACTTCTGTGTTTTCTTCCACCCAGGCAGAGACAAAAGCTGCTCTTCTCATTATCCCCTCTTGGTGAATCAGGGAAGAACTGCAGCTCTTTTATGTTCATGCCCTAATTTATTTTGCTAGAGCTGTCCTGCCTTGCAAATTTTGCATAAGACATGTTGGTTCCTCCCATCCAGCATCACAAACACCTGCAGCCAAGCAGAGGGATGCTTGCAGGTTGGTTATGTAGACATTCCTATTGGTATTTGGGGCTTCTGGGGACGTAAAGCTGCTAGTGAGCATCCAAAGGAGGTGGTGGTGGTGGAGGTGCCTCTGGTTGTCCCATCTCTAACCTAAGGAACACTCTGAGACTCATGTAAAGTGACCACGAGGGGAGATGCAACTGTGAGTACACAGATTGTGAGCTTTATGCTTTGCTATTCTCTGCCTTCTTTGTTGCTCTGGCACCAGCCTGCTGCCATGCATCTTTATTTCAGATGGAAGTGTTTGGGAAAAGGCTGTTTCTTTCAGTGTCTCTGGAGTCCTTAACATGTTTTCATGCGCTCTAAAGTGAATAATCATAATAATGGCAACGACGTCCTGTTACAAAGACTGAGAGTAGTAAAAGCTTCATCACGGCTGCTTGAATAAATCACTAGGAGGCTGTAATATGCATCTCTGACATGCACAGTTTTGATTATTACAAAGTGCTGCTGCACTGTGATGCATAAGAAGTATGCGCATGGAAGGCAGATCAGAGAGGAGCATCCGTCCCCGTGTGCTCACTTGGAAAAACAGAAACAGAGACAGGATGGGAAGTCACCTGCCATCTCTGGGACGAGGAGCGTGGCATGAGGACAGGCAGGAGATCCTGGGTGGACTCATGCCCACTACATTCGTGGATTTAAGAGCGAGACAGCATGTCTGAGCACACTGCCAGATGCTCTATTTAAAGTCCACGGAAGAAAACAGGCTCTTCCAGGCAGGAGCTGGTGTGAGCTGGTTGTAAATGGGATAAATGACCTTCTGCTTTTGTGCAGAGCAATCCAAGTAAGTTTTATAGACAAAGCCATCTAACTTCAGTGCCCAAATGTGGGCAAAGCCATTCCCCCAGCTCAGCCCCATGCAGATTGTGCAAAGCTATCAGGCTTTCAGAGCTCCCAGGGGATGTCCCACCAACTCCATTGGCCAGCAGCACCAAGGACGAGTTGTGCCCTGTGTCACACGTGTCCCTGTGCATGGCTGGATGTGTCACTGCTCTTGGTGATTTCTTGGTGAACAGTGGGTATTCTTGGTGAATACCTGTGGGTATGCAGCACAGTCCCATGTGCCCACTGATTGACTATTTAATTAGAGAGCCTGGCATCTCCTGCTCTTCCAGATCTCTCCACCAGATATACACTGTGCACACAGAAATACCTCTTTTGGTGCACAGCTGCATAATTTTCCATCCGTGGAGTACAAGACACATCTTCCTTATTTTACACTAATGGAAAATACCACCAAGAGAGCCTGGAACATGAACATTGTGGTCATACAGCTGTGCTGTGCACACTCAAGCATGCATTGCTATATTGAGTCAGACACAAGATGGCAACTGGTGCCATCTTCAGCCCGGCTGAAGACATTCAGCTTCCAGAGGTCTGACACCACGAAGGCATTGCGACACCTGGGGAACAACAGCCTGTCCTGTTCCTTGAGGTTGCTCTCTGCATTCGGTGCAGGTGTTCCCACAATTTGGAGATACAACTCCATCCTGCAGCTTGCTTCTCTGCTGACAGCAATCTCTGCTGCAGAAAGCTGCCAAAAAAAAAAAAAGAAAAAAAAAAAGAAAAAAAAAAAAAAAGAGGTCGATGAAGGAAAAGAGATTGATGGAGATCCCTCTACGGACAGAGGTTTGCCCAGAGCTGTGCTGCTAATTGAACTGGACCGTTTTCAGAAGTACTTAATGCGCAGATTCGATATTTGAAATATGGAGGTACTTCATACACTCAGCCAGCAGCAGCACATGAAAAGTGGGCACCGGCGTCTGGAGAGTCCAGGAATGCACCTACAAAGCACCCAGACAGGCTGTGCAGACAGAGTCTGAGCACAACTGTTGGATTTGCAGTCAGAAGACCTTGCTGAAGCATGCTGATAATAGAAACAGGAAAAAAGTGTGATAAGGAGCTGAGAAGGGATAAAAATGAGACAGCAAAATTAAGGCTTTTGTTATTTTGCCAAGGAACAAAAACTAGAGTGAGTGAGAAAACTCGGTGAGAAACAATAGCAAAGACACTAGACAAGGTAATAAATATGTCTGATGAACAATGCAGCTCCAGCCAGGAAGGATACCATTTGAAACAACAAAAAAGCAGGAGTAGAGGCACAGGTAGTTACACTGGAGTGCAAAACTCTGACACCCACATCCAACATTAGAAGTGGAAAAGTTTCCATATTTAAAGAAGATTGACAGACATCATCCCACCTTTAAAGTGGAGGAGGTTTGGAGAACTCCAGGTAAACCCAATATCAAACTGAAGGAAGACAGCAGTGGTTCTGGGTTCAGACACAGGCTTCTGGGTTTCTGTTGGTGTTTGAGAAGTGTGTTGGTGGCCAATGCTTCTATTGCAACAACAGGTAATAGAAACATGGGAGAAAGAACTCGGTAGCATGCAAAACAAACCTAAGGCAATATTCTATAGATGGGTTTCCAGAAGACAAGCAAAAGCTGGAAATAGACTCTAAGAGACAGCTGGAATGCATCACTTCACAAGCACTGTTAGGAGGAATGGTGAGTCTTCAGATTGAGTCCTCATTCCTGCCAGGGAACCTGCACAGTGAGCAGCAGCCAAAGGGCAGTGAGAACGTGTCAGGTGAGCTGGGATCTGATCACCTAGAAATACTGAATGCTACAGACAGCTGCTCTCCATCTCTGGTGCCATGGGGACCCATTTCCAAGCCAGTTTTGAAGTGACCAAAGAGGAGTAATGTCAAGCATGATCTAGGATTGCATTTTATTGCTTTTGTCCCATGTCTGGGCTTCGCTTCACCTATCAGCTTCACCTGTCTACAAATCAGCTGTCCAAGGCTGATTTTCTCTCCATCAGGTCCCTTCAACAGGGAGAGACAGACATCTCTGCAGAGCAACCCACATGGAACATTCTTTGCTGCCCCTGGCTGGAGAAGCCTGCCTCGAGCCTGAACCCATCGCCTGGATCCAAGCATAGAATCATGGAATCATTAAAGTTAGAGAAGACCTCTAAGATCATCCAGTCCATCCCCAACCCACCCCCACTATGGCCACTGCCCACGTCCCTCAGTGCCACATTTCCACATTCCTTGAACACCTCCAGGGGCAGTGATCCCACCGCTCCCTGAGCAGCTGTGCCACTTCATCACCACTCTTCCTGAGAAGAAATGTTTCCTAATGTCCAAACCTGACCCTCCCCTGGCACAACTCAAAGCCATCACCTGTCATCCTGTTGCTGATACCTGGGAGCAGAGGCTGACCCCACCTCCTTTCAAGTAGTTGTAGAAAGTGATAAAATCTCCCCTAAGACTCCTCCAGACTGAGCAATCTCAGTTCCCTCAGCTGCTCCACACTGATCCGTTGCCTGGATCCATTCCAGGCCAGTAGTGGCATTGCTGGCACTTGGGTGCAGTCTTGGCACTATGACCTTCAGGGTTCAATGCATGAGCAGCATCTCCACCCAAGCAGACTTTCTGAAAGATTGTCAGCAAATAGTTCCTGCCATTCTGGTTCATGTTTTAAGAATCTGTTGTTATCTCAACTCTTTGTGCCCCGTGTTGGGCACCAAAAGGAATTGCTGTGGTTTAATCCAGAAGCCAGCTCAGCACCACACAGCTGTTTGCCCGTTCCCACCCAATGGGTTCGGGGAGAGAATCAGAAAAAAGGTAAAATTCATGGGTTAAGATAAACGCAGTTCAACAAGGAAGAAAAGGAAGGGAAAATAATAACGATAAAAGAAGACAGGAAACAAGTGATTCACAAAGCAATTGTCCACCACCCACCACCGATCCCCAGCCAACTCCCCCAGTCCTCTAGCTCCACATGTTGACATTGGGTGTGGGACATCCTTTTGGGCAGTTTGGGTCAGCCATCCGGGTTCTGTCCCTCCCAGTTCTTTGTGTACCCCCAGCCCCGTGCAGGCAAGGCAGTGTGAGATGCTGAAATGCTTTCAGCCCTGAGCAGCACACCTCAGCAATGACTGAACATAGTGGGTTATTGACAGTATTCTCATCCTAAATCACACAGCACCATAACAGCTACTGGAAAGAAAATTAACTCAATCCCAGCCAAAACCAGCACAGCAGATCTGAGTCCAAGAGCATCACACAGTTCCCAACACACTGAGCTGTGGCAAAGTCTGGGGCTGCCCACACCACGAGCACAGCACCTGCACACAACGCTGGGATGGCATCTGCTGCCCAGGCGAAAGCAGAAACTCTGGGCACCAAACTGCAGCACATCAGCCCAAAAGATCTTTCTGTACAAATCAGGACTCAAAGTCACGTCTATATCAACCTGACCACTGGGCCTGTGGGCAAGGAAAGAAAGATTTGAAAGTTACACGTTTAAAAAAAGCAAGACATTAGAAACCGCAAGACTTCTGAGCTATTAGGCTGCCAGGCAAGTCAGAGAGATAGCCCCTAAGATTTATTAACATTATCTGCTACACAGCTCCCAGTTCGGCTTCAGAACTTGTGGGAAGTCTTATTTATCAACCAGAGAGAAAGGACAAATGTAAGAAAGGGCCGTGACAGATAATAATTCAACGTGCTGGGTGAACCTACAGAGACTGGCATTTTTCACTTCACTTCTCTGTTTGCAAAGAACTTGGCACTGGCGTTGTTTTCATTTAATTTCTCTGTTTGCAAGAGATTTGGCCATTCATTTTGGCTGGAGATCCGATAAGCAAAGCTAAGGAAACACAGGGCACATGTTGTTCTTGAGCGGGGCAGAGTTAGGGAAGCTGAGAACAGCTTTTTATTAACAGCTCAAACATTAGCTGGTTGTTGCAAGAAGGGAGGGAGGAAAAACTTGCTCAAGAGGTAAGCTCTGAAGAATCCCAGATTGTTGCTGGAAAGTCTGTATTTTCTGGTTTCTTGCCTTGATAAACATGGTGTCACACTGGAAATTCAAGTCTCACCTTGTGCAAATGTCAGTGGTCCGTGAGGGGAGAGATATGGGCAGATGAGACACCAGCACAGAACTACAGAGCTGCATGGACTGGTTGGGTGCAGTCAGACCGGGACGCACTAGTACAGTAACAGGATGCTCAGATGGGTGCAAGAGCAAATACAGAGATGTGAGCGTGGTGGCAGGGTGTCAAAGGGGCTTGAGCTTGGTTAGAAGGGGAATTGTCTGATTCAGTGCTGGGCTGATGTCTGTTGACTCACCAGATATACCAAGCTCTCAGCTCAGCCCTCCAGGTGCAGTGGCTGGTGGTTGGGCAATATGGATGGGATGTTCTGATGGACTGATGGAAAGAGAAGCGCCCTGCAGATGGGAGCTGGCAGGTTTTGAGGGACAGAAATGAGAAAAGCAAAAGAAAGGAGCAGCCCATGCCAGGATGAAAAACAAGCTATCTGAGTTACCTCATCACCAACAGTTCTACTTGAGCCTCCTGCTGAAAATTCAGGAGTTTTGCCTCTTATGGGAGGTGGAAAACAGAGCCTACAGCTCAAAACACTTGAGCTATGGTCCAGCAGAAGCATTTCTCTCCCTCACACTTCTACTGGTGTGGGTGGAACACCCCCTCCAGTGCGCAACAGGGAGATGGCTCTGCTGCAAAGAGAATTATTGGATGTCACAGAATCATAGAATGGCCTGGGTTGAAAAGGGCCACAGTGATCATCTGGTTCCAATGCCCTGCTGTGTGCAGGTCACCAACCAGCAGACCAGGCTGTACAGAGCCACATCCAGCCTGGCCTTGAATGCCTGCAGGGATGGGGCATCCACAACCTCCTTGGGTAACCTGTGCCAGTGCCTCACCTGAAACATGTCCAAATGACATACACTCAAGACCAACTCCTCTGCAGTGAACACAGATACCTGCAGCAGATCAAGTGCTCAGAGCACTTCCAAGCCTGACCTTGAATGTTTTCAGATGGGACATCCACCACCTTTCTGGTCAACTCAAGCCTGTGCCTTACAGTAAAATACGTTTTTCTTATATCCAATCTCAGTCTCCCCTCCTTCAGTTTGAAACCAATTCCCCTTGCTCTCTTTCCTGAGTAAACCACACAGTTTGAGCTGGGCATGCTTCACCCTTTCCTAACAATGATAACCCCCTTAGGGGGGGGGGGGGGGGGGTCCCAAAAAAAAAAAAGGCAGTGAGTTTAGAAAGGCAGATTTCATTTGAGCAGAAACTGGAAGAGGCATCATAAAGCAGAGGCAAAATAAAGCAGAACAAGAGTAAAGAAGGGCTGCAAGTTTGTCTCCTATCTCTGTGCCCTTTCAGCCTTGCCTCCAGCACCTTTGCCAAGCATTTGTGTCAGATCCAGGCAAGCTGGGAAGACCCTGGGAAGCACTGCTGCTTCTGCCATGTTGGCGGGCAGTCACTGTATGCCACGCCATGCATTACAGCTCTGCTTGTCTTCCTGTCATCTGCTTTAGCCTCTCAGTGTGATGCAGCACATGTAGCTCCATCTGATATTCACTGCTGAGCTCCACCACTGCTCCCCATGTTCCGTTGTCTTCCAGATGGGTTTCCAGGTGGGGGCTCACACCAATGGCTCCAGAGAATTGCAGCCAAGTCTGGCGAAATGTATTTCCTAAAAAGGGAAAAGCAAACAGAAGAAAAGCCCAAAGATGATTATAAGAACAGCCACAGCTTGCTCGTTTTGCTGGATGTAATTTGTTGATATGTTAGTTTTCATCAGAAATGTGTTTTCCGTATGCTTTATTTAAAATATTGGTTCAGCTGCTTGGAAAAACGAAGGCGTTTTAGTCTGCCCACCTCACCCTCCAGAGAAAATGAGATCTTAAAGGTAGAAAAAGGGAAAAGTGAAAGGCAAATGGAAGAAAATGAAGCATACTTCTGCTGTTCCTGTTGATTGCAAAGCCATTTCTTACTGGAAAAACATAAAAAGAATGTTCAGTAAATAAGAAGTCAGCCTCAGCTGGGATTCTAGGGATAGGTACAAGCTAAGGTGGTTAGCTTAACATATTTTTTTAATTCATTGCAAGTCACTCATTTTGTCTTACATAAAACTACTGTTCATCCTTTCCTCAGACTGAATTCTTCATCTTCCCTTGGCTAAAAAGAATAAATAAAAGAATTACAGCCTACCTTTCAGCATCTCTACAACCCTTCTGATTTGCAGCCCAAATCAGTGATTTGCAAAGGTGTTATTCCAGTATCTAGCAGGCATCCTGAAGAATCCATGGATAAATATACTCTTTCTTGGTCAAGTTAAAGACAGTTGATGGGATTAAAGCTGTCTTGAAATTGCAAAAAGTAGACAAGAAAAAGCTGTCTTGAAATTGCAAAAAGTAGATGAGAAATGCTTTGTGAAAAGCTTACTGCCCAGGAGCTGAACGATTTGGTGTAACAGAACGATGCCTGTGATTGTTTGACACCAATACATCTGAAGGCAGGAGGCTTTTGTTAAGTGTGCAGTTAGTCAGTCAAGCCCTGCAATGTGTTAATTTGTTGGATTGGATGCAATTAGACTCTGCAATGAGGCTATTTTGCTATGATATTTCTGCTATTGCTTAGCCTGACATCACAGATTCTGCTGAATTAGAGCTTAGTGGTGTTTTCAGTGTGGTAGCAATGCCAGTACACATTAATTCACGATGGACCACAGGAATGTGGTACTCCAAATGCACTGCATGATTTATAGCCATGTAGAGCTCAGAGTAAATGTAAGAGTAAAACGTGTTGGGCTGTGAAGGGACAAGTAAGGTAATGGGTCTTTGGAGACTCCCACAATGATAACTTCACTCTGTAAGCTGCATCTGCTGGGCCAAGCCAGCTGTAGGCATGGAAGAGGCACAAGCTATCAGCAAAGTTTTGTTTTATACACAGCCTTGTTCAGTTTATTAGCAACCACCTCCAGTTCTCTTCTTGCTTCCTGCTGGGTTAAACGCACCCAGGATGACCACAGCCTGTAAACCTCCAGTCCTGCAGGTGTGATGGAGATGGCAATTCTGGTGCTTGAAGTCCCCTCAGGTCCCACCACAACAGACATGAGCAGCTGTTTCCATGTAATGAAGCTGAGCAGATGCTGTCCCTTGAGGAGCTCACCCAGGGCAGGCAGTCCCCTCCATGGTGACAGCAGGGTCACCATCGCTCCAGCACATGGGTGCAGCTGCTCTCATCTCCCACCAAGAATGAGAGGAAGAAAACTGGAAGGAATGCAGAAGTGGGATCTGGGTCTGTCCAGGTGCATTGTTTGCAGCTCCTGTGTCCCCTTTTTCACTGGAAGGATCCTCCTTTGGGGCTCTCTTTATTGACCACATCCCAGCAAAAGCAATGAAGCAGATTCTTCCTCCTTCCTGAGATTTCCCCCCCACCTTTCTCTCACCCATTTATCATCTGATCACCTCTTTTCCACCATCCTGGCAATGCTGGAAATGCAGACTGTTCCTGCCACCTGGTTAATTTATACTCTGGACAACCACATGCACATCAGATCACCATGGCCCATTAGCATACAAGAGTACACAGTTCTGAAGCTGGCTTGTCAATATGGATTAAACTGAATAAACAAACAAGGTAAAACAATCAATAGCAACACTTGCAGAAGAGGGAACAGAGCTGCTTGGACAAGAATACACACGTTTTCCAGGCTTTTTCATGCCCGTGTCACCAGCAATGCACAACATCCTATGAGCACAGCACCCATGCTAAGTGCAAATGGAAAAACAGGCATTTTTCAAAGCTTGTGGAGCAACAGATGGATGTTTGGTGTAGATGGATGCTTCCCTTTTCAGAGCGTGAGCTTCTGCAGTGCAAACCTTTACAGCGTCGCCACTGGAATAGAAGTGGCATATAGGATGGCTCATCCTTATTTGTCAGGAAAAGGTAAAGACAAAAGCACTGTGGTGTATCTGTCCAACTCCTGCTTTGGAAACAAACTTCCCAGCCATTTCCAGTTGACAACCGTGATCCAAGTAGTGGAAGCTGGTCCTTCATCAATTAACCTCCCAATTTGCCTGGGGCTTGCTTTAATTGATTCAGTGCAGAGCTCCTGTTCTCTAGGAATCAAAAATAAAAGAAACTTACCAAATTGATGCTGATCCAACGTCCAGTGGTTCTCTGGCTCTTGATGGTGTAACAATTTGCAAGAGCACAGCAGTACACCCAAACCTTCTGATACATGCAGAAAGGCAAGCAGTTCTCTGCTCCACACAGCCTGGCCTAAGAATTTGGGAGAAGACAGCTTTTTATAGGTTACATGCTTTGTGCTATGGTCTTGTTCCTAGATCAGCTCATATACCATTATAAGCCTTTCTCAAGGATCTCAACGAAGCTGGCTGGCTTAGGAATGCTACAAGCTGATTTATAATTTAGTTTCTGTGGGCTGTAAGATTTCCAAACTTACTGTCACGTGTAACTCCCAAGCAAATACCTGACAAGACCAGTCCTCCAAAGCCACTTAAGGCAATGAAAAATCCTCACTCAGCTCTTTGCTCACTCCCTTTTATGCAGATATGGGCAGGTGATGCTGGGGAGCTCTCAGTGAGTGCAGCTGGGACTCTCTCCCACCTGCATTGTTTGCAGGAATCCCCGCAGGCTCTGTTCTTGCCTTGCTCACCTCATTTTGGCTGCTGCAAGGTTTGCCAGGGACACTGGTACTTGCTGGTATGAACCTGGGTGGGAAGTCATGGGGACAGGTGAATCATTGAGAGAGGTGGAGCAAAAGCATCACCCAAACAGCCAACACCGTGCTTGCACAGCTCATCAGAATGAGGATGTTTGTGCAAGTTGCCCAGGCATTAAAAGGTAGCAGAAGGAAGTGTTATTGAACAGGTTATGATTTAAAAGAAGCAGCAGTCCGGACTTATAGAGCATGTTTGGGATCAGAGCTTTGAAACATCCATTCAGCTGCTCTGAAATGTAACTTTTGATAATGTGACACATTAAGCTTCTCTTCAAGTTGACACCTCTCTTCTTTCTTACCTTCTAAACATAAAATTCAGCTGTTTGCTTCTGTGGTGCACATGATTTTTTGTAATAAATGTCATCCCATTCATGCAAGAAGGAGAATTTCTCTCTGTCCCTGATTCTGCAAGAAGAGCAGCAGTTCTCATACTAAATCATGATGCAGGCTCATCTACAATGAGACATTCCTGATTTGCCTTCTGTGCCTCGTAACACTAGATAAAATTGAAAGCACCAGGTAAAAATGAAGTGTTATCAAGCAAGGACTAAGACCATCTATAATAACCCTAATCCAAATTGGATTAATTATTTGCAGAAAGGGCTAGAATGGCTTGTATTAGATCAAGAGCTAAATGGGTTGAAGTGGGTCGTACAATTTAAAGGAGGAATGGGTTAGGTGAAAAGGGGATTTGTCAATGAGCAAAACTTTATTAAACGGCTGCAAATTAAAAACAAACTTGCTACAAGGGTGTCTCTGCACTTCTAAAATCTGTATAAATCACAATTTAACAGAGTCCCTTGGAACTCCTGGATGACAGCACATAGAAAGCAACTTCATAGGCAATCTGTCCTCCTGCAGTATGGATGGGCAAGGAAGGATCTGCCAGCCAGCCAGCCAGCCTGGGGATCCTGTGCTGCTGTTCTCTGAGTGGGATGGATGCAGATGCTGAGATACTGGCATTAATGCAGGAAGCTGGAGAAGTCCATCTGGAAGGCATCCAGCCAGACAGCTTCATTCACTGAAGGTTTGTTGTAAGGCAAACCTTGTGTGATTTATGAAGGAGACACGTGGGCAGCGTGGGACGTTCGTATGACACACTATCCTGCTTCAAAACCTCGACCAAGCCCAGCACTGCTCTTCACTTCTCCACCCTGTAAATGTCTGCCTTCCCCTAGTGCACTTCTAGTAGAGCTCACAGAGCTCTTCCAGTTACTGGGTACAGTGAAAGTCCTGCCAAGTCTTCTTACAGCATCTTCACCCTTTTTCCCATTCCTCAGCGTTACAAATTTCCCTGGATTCTCTCCTCATTCCAGTTCCCCACCATGCACTCTGGTTCTGACTTCTTCCTCTCAGTTTCATTCCTATTTCGTCCAGCTGTAACTTAAATCTACCCTGCATTTTTCTCCCTCCCAATGAGGCCAACCTTGTTCTGAATCTTCCAGGGCACTGCAGCTGCAGCCATCACAAGGCATGTGCCAACCTGATCCACACGACTCCTCTGACCTCTTCAGTCCTTCAGATACATTGCTCTTCTTTCCCTATTGGCTGACCAGCGTCATCCTCTTCTCATCTCCTTCCTCACCAGCAACCATTGGTATAAATATCAATAATGATGAATTATGAATTGGCTTAGTGCTACTTAATAATTTACTCATTGCTTTAAGTTCTTCCAACAGTCTGTTGGAGCCCAGTGCTTAGCTAAAGAGTTTAGCTTCGGAATTTTTGGATATTCTCTACCGTATTCAAACAAACAAGTATGGAAAACTTAATATATATATATATATATAATTGTTCTGTGGAAGGAATAAGTATGAAGTGTCTGCATTTAAGAATGGTGAAGTTTGATCTGGGAGAAATAATAGAATGTAACAGAGTCCATAGACAATAATCAGGAACTTATCTCAAAGTGCCAGTCTTACCTCATTTGCTATTCTGGGAGGATGACTTTGTTATCAATAATGAAATGAATTGGTTCCTTCATTTAGAATCTTGCTAATAGCATGCAGGCTCTTCTGTGTCTGTCTATGCAGTAGACTTAAACAAAAGTTAATTCTATGCCTAAAACTGAAGCAAGTTCCTTCATACACTGTCTTTGGAAGCAGCAAGCAGCAGTCTGTTCTTCCCTTGCTAACGCGCTCAAAGGAAAAAAGATCTGGGCTGAAGTCCATCAGATCCAGTGTCAAATGCAGGAGTCTTGGGGGAAAACTCTCCCTAAAGGAGAAGGTCCTCCATGGCCCCATTTCAGATAAAAAATGCAGATGCCTAAAGCAGAACAGTTTCCCTTTTGTATAATTTGACCATATCCCACATAATGATGGCAGAAAAACATTAACAAAAGCTTTGATCCTCGATCTGAAAACCACCCAGCACTTTGCCTAGGGGGCATCTTGGCTCCATTCTAATTCATTAAATCTGGGAACATAATTGCATTGTTCTATATTCAACTGCCAGCTACTGCATTTTGTCACAGCAACAACCCATTCTCATCCTCCCTCCTCTAGGTGACCTAGCAAAGGTTGGCATTTGGCACTCAGGGATGTCCAGTGGGTATCTTAGCTCTTTTAGAGTCAGACCCCTATTCAGAAAGGCTAGGGAAAGTTTTCCATTCATCGTAATTAAAGAGAATTCTCTAATCAGCATTAAAACCGACACTACTGAGAATGGTTATCAAGGACTGAGGACATGTAAGGCATTCTTATCAGTGCACTGCACTGCTCCTTCCACACAGAGCTGGCGAAGACCAGACCAGGGAGCTGGTGAAGACCACACGATGCTGGAGAAGACCTCCATGGTCATTGGCTTGTGTCTTTCCCAGCAACAAACCACACCACAAAACCTCTTCTATAAACAGGTCAAGATTCTCATGAAATCAGCTGGATTCTAGCCACAGGCAGACAACTCCCTCCCATTACCACTGGCCCCCAGTGCAACCTGAAGGTAGGCATGAAGAAGTGAGCAGCGTGGGTGGGAAGCTGTACAAACCATCTGTTTTCAGTGTGTTGGAATTGTCCACTTTGAAGGAGCTGATATAGCAACTCTCTACATCATTCCAGTAAGAAGATGCTTATGTTCAACATAATTGCAAACCCAGGCTCAACCTGCTCATTAATCACCACCTAAGAACATGGCACCGAGCAGATGTAGCACTGAAATAAGAGACTGCAACCTGAAGCAGAAGAGTGGAAAGAAATGGTGCTGCAGGGAGAGAGGGGGCAGATCAGTGGATCAAGGGCTGGAGCATTCCAGAAATAAAGAGACAAGCGGTACAGATTCAAAGAAGTTTGTTTTTTATCAGTCGAGTGAGATACAAAAGTGAAGATGAGCTACTTTTCATTTCACAGGATCAAAAGCGCAGGATTTGTTTAGAAGTGTACACTTAAATGAAAAAAAAAAAAGAGAGAAACCTTGTTATCAGATGGCAAGTAGCTGAAGAAAAATGAGTACAGATATTCTGCACAGTAAGAAGAAAATATTTGTCTTGAAGGTACCAAAAAACAGCTGCATTTAGCGACTCTTACTTCCCCTTCAGTGCATACAGACCCAGGTGGGTGCACATTAATGTGGTATCCAAGTTACAGCAGCAGGTTCAAGAGAAATGCTTGTATATTAAGCACATGCCTGTAACAGTCAGATCATACATCATTCCATTAGGTGTTAAAGACAATATTTGTTTGGGTTTTTTTCTTTCTCTGTGATGCGTAACAGCAGTAAAACAACAAAAACAAAACCAAATTGCTCGACAGCTCCTTTGAAATATGAATGGTCTCCAGGCAAAATGGTATGGAGTAGAACAGGATCCCCATGGGTAGGATTCACCTGCTGTAAATGAGATAGGGCCAGTTGTCCAAGCTGCCACTGTAGGTTCCCTTTACGACCAATAAGGAAAAACAGAAGGTGTTTGAACACCTCCGGATGCTTAAGGCTCTCTACTGCTTTTATAGGGCAAGACTAGCTATGACTCAAAGCTAACTCCTTGACATCTAAAGCCTAAGGTTAAATCCTTCGTCAATTCAAGACTTCCAGAGGGAGCAAAGGCTGAAAGAGCTGAAGTATTGACAGTAATGAGTGATTTCTCCCTTTTAAGCTGCCTTAAGAGTACTGGAAAACAGTAACTATGATCCAGAAGGACCACGAATGTGAGATGACAACACTGATGTACTAACTGGTTCTGGACTGTAAAGAGGGCTGACTGCAAAACATCGGAGAAAAATCTGCAAACACTGACTAGATGAGAAAATGACAGTTGAAAATTTGGCTTGGATAAACATAGAATTATGCAACATGAGGAGAAAAGCCCTACATCTGCTCCCGTAGTTACAGGTTTTGAGTTAGCTATTGATTTTCAGGAACGAGTTCTTGGAGATGCAGAGGATGAGAAGAGATTTGGGGTTCTATAGCAGGCAGAAAACATCAACAGAGAGAGGAAGGAAATTGATGTTGGAATGTGTTAAGAAAGAATAAAAGAGCAAAACTGAAAAGAGATTTATGTCACTGTGCACATCACTGGTTTGTCTGCATTCTCAACACCAAGTTGCCCTCTTGAAAAGGATGGAGTAGTGCTGGGGAAGGATCGGCGATGGACAGTGTGTAATGATCAGAAGTCTGAAATAAGAACCACGATAGATCTCTTCAGTTAGAAAACAAAATGTCCTGAGGAGAAAAAAAAAGGAGATTTGGGAGCGGACTGGAGAGGGTACATGACTGATAAGGCACAAGAAACAAGGAGCATAGGACTGGCATAGGTAGGGGCAAACTCAGAAACAATGGAAGATAAGCCATGGGCTCACCATTGCCCCAGTGATGCAAAAGTTAAAAAGAAATGTGAATCTTCAAAAATGTACACCAGTAAGTGCATGAAATAGCTCTGAAAACCATTAAACACGGGGATACTATCTTCTCCCATACGATCCCTGTGCTGCAAGTCGCTGGAGGCTTCCAAGAGGCATTGGGGAAGTACTGCTATGTTTCCACTCTTTTCACTTTTCTCCACATCTGCAGAAAATACTGCTCTGAACAGAACCATCTAGTGGCCATGCCTTGTCTCCAGGAAAGCCGTTCAAACTCAGAGCACAAGTCTGAGATTGCTGCAGGTAGTGAGTGAAAATAATTGTAAATCACATCATTTCGCAGAAGACGAATCCATCATCTACTAGAGATGCGTATTATTTATTTTTCCCTTTCATGAGAGCTTGTTACATTAAACTATTTTGTACACGTTTGATCTCTTCTACTACTTCAAGGGGCTACTAGACTCACTTAACAGTTATTTATTGTAGAGATAGAAATGGAAGGAAAGCTGATTTTTAACGCTAGAGTATCATTTACTGTCTGGATGTGCATAACCATGAGAAATTATTAGGTATGGGCATAAAGCTGTAGAGTTTGAGCCCAGGGGTTATTGAAAGATGCCTACACAAAAATAGCTCCGGTACGTGCGCCATGCAGGCAGCTGCACAGGAGATAAAGTATACCTTTTGGCAACTATTTCTTCAATTACGCACTGAGATAGAAACATATCTCCTGATCAAAATCCAGACCCCAGGTAGACGCTGCTGTTGTGTACCGTTGGACATTGACTCTCAGTGTGTTTCCATCAGACTCATTAGTTCTTCTCAGACCCAATATTTTCCAAGCTTTTTTTCCTTCCCCTGCTCCTACCTGCCCACCGTGACAAACACGCAAGGTTTCAGGATGCTCAGTCCTGAATTGCCTGTTGGCTCGAACCATTAACTGTATACTAACTACTTTTGTGACCCATATTTATTAAGCACACACGCAGCACCTTCTGCTTCCACACCAAATCAAACAAAGCCAGCCTCGCTTCCCATGCAACCACTCTTCCTTTACTCCACAAAGTCATGTTAAATTTGGGGTTTGGTTTGCTTTTGATTTCTGTAGAACCACGCAGATGTCTAGGGATACCCAGATCCCACGTGTGGTGAGCTGCAGGCAGAGATCAAACCCACTTTATCACTGTGGCAAAGGAGTGATGCTATTTTGTACAGGAAGCAGCCTGGTTTTATTTTGGCAGATATCTTTTCAGGACTTTCCCTCCCTTTGTTTTGCACTGGTTTCTCTCCCCAGGGAGTACAGATCCCACTGAGGCATATCACACTCAATCTCAGAGGCTTGCAGCGTGTTTTCTTGCTGATTTTATGCCAAAAATTTACCTCCGTGAAAACAAGAGAAGGATTTGGTTTTCAAAATGTACCAGTGAGGTAGTGCACACCACTGAGAGTGACTGATAGGCTCTCATCTGTACCCGCTTTGTACTTTCTTTTGATCCCCTTACTATTACCAAAGATTGGTCCAGGATCTGCAGCTGCTGCAAAGCAAGCAGAAGTACAAAGCTGCAGTGCATCGGAGCGCACAGCTCCTCACCAGAGATTTGGGCATCAGTTTGGTGGGAGAGGTGGTGTGTTCAATGCAATTTAATGGGAAAAGAGCATAAGGGAAAAAGGAATGCAGAACACCTAAAAAGAATCTGAACTTAAAAAGCACAATGACAACATCCCAAATGCTTTGATGATGATGCTTTCCTTCAAAGAAGGAAAACAAGAATTAATGGTACTAGGAGAAAGCTGTGGTTGCATGGGGTAACTTACAGCAGCTTGGAAATGATAAAGGGAACATATCAAGATGGGAGCAAAATGTGGAAATATATGAGCAGAAGGTCAGTGTGCAAGAGGAGTGAATGAATTACAATTATTAAGGGATAAAAAAGAGTTGCAAGAAGATAAATATTTAAGAGTGAGGAAAATGAAATAAATCCTTGGATAGTTCCACGCAGTGTAAATAATAGATGATACGGAGAGAGCTCAAGTATTCAGCGCACCCCTCACTTACAAATAAAATGCTTTTCTTTTTCTTTTTTTTTTTTTTCTAGTAATTATTAATGCAATTAATTTTAAGAGAGGAAGAAGGAAAATGGGAGTTGAGCCCAGAGGGCTGCCCCAGCAGTCCCCACCCCATTTGCCTTTGCCTGTGAGAGAGCAGGGAGGAAGAGCAGCATCCCTGAGGATGGGAGAGGAACATTTGCCATTAGGAAAGGAGTAATTGGGGAACCAAGGGAAATACAGACAGGTCAGTCTAACCTCAGTACCTGGAAAAATACCGGAACAAGCTGTTAAGCAGCAGTTTGTAAGCATCTGGAGGGTAATAAGGTAATAAGAGCGAGCCCACATGGATTTGACAAAAACGGTTTATGTCAAACCAATCTAATTTCCTCTTCTTGGCAGGATAAGTGGTCGAGAGGATAGGGAAAAGTGGCAGATGTGCTATTTCTTGGCACTACGAAGGATTATGACATGGTCCCACAGGGAAGTCTTGTGCTAGGGAAATACCACCTGCAGAAAATGTCTGTGGTGGTGAAGCAACCCTGAAAACATTCCTTGGGCAGCAGCTGTAGGTGCTTCGCAGCCCCCATCAGAGGTTTTGTCAAACAGGGCTGTGTCTTGTGCTGCACACTAGCCAATGTTTTCATGCATACCTTTCAGGCTAGAACAGAATAAAATTGGCACAACATATTCTGGCAACGTGGGCAGTTTTCCTGGCAAGTGAAATAAACTTGATGCGTGCTCATTGGAAATTGAGTTGATTTGTGCTTGTGTCATCCCCAAAAGAGGTAATTATCAGCCCAGACCTTGCACTGACCTTCTACAGGTACCAGAATACCCCTCCTTGTCCTGCAGCACTCTGACTTCCTCCTTGCAAGCAGTCACTTCAGGGCACCAGGGCTTCCATTTGAGCAGCATCACTGCTCAGGAGACATCTCACATCTAACTCCAGGCTGAGTATTCACCTATCTCAGAAACAGGAAAAAAAAAAAAAAAGGTAATGAAATAAAACACAAAGCACAATCAGATTTGTATCGAGCTACAAGTGAAACATCTATATATTTTTTTTCCTTCTGTGTTGTTCACTCACAGTGAATGGTGGAGTTTATCACCATAAGGGACAGCTGGGTGGCAATACTCTCCAGCTGACCCATCCCTGTGACAACACTGTTTTCGCTCTTTGGATTCTCCTTCAGATTCCCTTCCTGCACTCTTAATGTGTTCCCTAGAGAAAGAGGCCTGGGAAGGAGCTGGAGGAGCTGGTTTTGAGCCCCTGCCCAACACAAGGCCAAGAGCCTGAACTGCTGCTCCTGACAGTGTTTTCCCTGACCTCCAGTGATGGGGGTCCCTCAGTCCCACGTCTACTGAGAGCACCTCTGATTCTGAAGTACTCTGGAGGGTGGGTTTGGAACAGAACATTGTCTTGATGAACCAGAGACACAATCCAAAATAAATGCAATCCAGTTCTGTCAGAGGCAAACACAAACAGCTTGGTTTGGGATTGAGGCAGGTGAGGCTACACTTATCAGGAAAGCTGCTCTGAGAATTCCCTTCTCTCTCCCCACCTCCTGTCTACTCATTCTGCCTTAGCAGAAATGTGCAGTGATCATCTGTTTGCGGGGCTGCATTACAAAGCAGCTCCCTGAGCCAACTCCAAATAAAAATACCTTTCCTTATTCTTTATAGCTAACCTGGCTTGCTGCTACGCTCAGTTCACTGCACAGCCCCACAGCCAGCTCTATCAGCATACATGTGGGGGAAGCGCAGCAGGGAGGAACAAATGAGCTGCCTGAGCTGCAGAAGCAGAAACTTCATTGCTGAAGTCGTGTTGCTTGCACGTACATTTTGAGTAAGGAGAAATCAGATGTGTGAGTACCATATGGAGAACAGCATGTTAGAAAAGCTAGCACGAAGCTTAGAGCCTATGAGAAGCTTGGTTTGAGTCAGTGGTGTGACACCGTTGCAAAAATGCAGCTGAACAACAGCAGCAACCTAATTTGATTTTGGAATGCAGCAGCAAGAGGCATGCACCAATGGGAGATAGGAGGTCATTGGTGGAGTTCTGGGGCTTTTTTTGGCAGTGCATTTTAATAATCATGCTAGCAGAAAGACAGGTCGCATACTTGAAATGGGAGAAATAGGTGGATTTTCCATTCTAGAAATTGAGGGAAGGCATAGTCCCCCACAAAGGAAAAACAGCTATGAAGAGCAACAGCATCTTGCTCTCCATCTTGCATAGGGTGAAAGAGAAAAAAAGGAACGGCTGATTTTGCATCAAAAAGATTTCAGAAAGATAATAAGAAAAAAACCAACACAAAACACTGCCCATCAAGAGAGAGAAGAACAGATCAGGCTGGGGACCGCTATACTGGGACAACGGCAGGAGAAAACCCTATTAAGGCATCTCTTAAGGGCTGATCCTTGGCTCTGCTTCAGTTCAAGTGGTAGATTAAATGATCTCCTGAGGCTCCTTTCAGTCTTGCATCCTATGAGCTACGCACTTTTTTTTTTTAGCATCACACAAAGTTGTTGCCAAAAAAAAAAAAAAGGAAGAAAAAAAAATGCTTCAGCAATGACAACGCATCTGCAAGCAAGGCGACCTGATCCTGAACTCTGCTTGAAAGTGAACTTACAAAAGATAGAGTGAGAATGGAGAAGGCTGAAGGAGCAGCTAACATAATGATTAGGGACTTGGAAAATAGCAACAGGGTTTTCATGCTGTGGTTTAAAAGGAGATGAAATCTGGGGAAGATCACATTAAGCAAACTGGAGGACAACTGGGGGTACTCAGAAGCTTGACTCCTGCGTGTCCAGAATTCTACTTTATTGACACACATCAGATTGAAGACTAATGAGGAAAGCTGGGCAGAAGCCAGGACCGGTTTTCCGTTTGTTTTATTGTAATTGGTTTCTGCAACAGATAATTAACTGTGGAACTCACTCCTGTAAGACACGTCAGAGACTGAGAACTTGTCAAGGAGAGATAGAAAGGGAGAAGTGCTAATATGAACGTGAGCTGGAATCTGTGTTTCGGAGGCATAAATGGCTCCTGCTCACAGATGAACTCAGCCACTAAGCCCCATGGACAGGAAAGATAAGCAGCATGCTACTGAGCATTTGCTCAGGATGGACATCTATCCCATGTGGTGCTGCTCGCTGTATCAGTGAGAAAACATCACCAGGAAGATCTGTGTCTGCTGAGCTGCAGTTGCATCCTCAGAGCAGGAAGAAACTCCTACAGCGTATCTACAGGCTGTGCACTGGCACTGAAATATCTGGGCACAGAAAAGATTTTCAGATGTTAGCTGTAGGGGAACACATAGATTTGCAAAGTTGCATGGAAAAAAAATAAAAAGAGACATTATTGCTTAATATTTAAGCACACTGCCTACAATAAACAGCTCTTCGTGCAAAAAAAGAGCCCCCACCTGCTTCCCAGCTTGGCTTTATTGCCATGAAATGGAAGCAGAGTTCAGCTCCACCGTGATGGGTCTTTTATAAACCGGTGGTTAGAATTTGATGATAATAAGTCGCCGTGTGATGGCAAAGAAGCTTCTCAATTGAATAAATATGTATCTTAAAATTGCATCCAGTGAAACCAGTGGGCAGGAAAAACAGTCAGATCCAACACCTTTATTTCCAATACATTTCTTTTATTTTTGTTTTAGGCCTTCTTGCCCCCCTAGCAAAGGTTGTAAATTATTTAACTGCTGCAGCTTAGACTTCTCTTTTTTACTGTCTAATAAACTCTGAGAAACATAAATCTATTTTAGGTCCTTTTTAAAAATAATTGAGAGTGGTGACAACCAAAACAGGAATTGCAGCAACAATTCAAGGCAGGGCGTCAGTGTGTTGTGAACACACCAGGAGATTTCAGCAGAAAGCTTATAGAGGAGGCATTTTGCTTATTTCTGGCCATAGAGGCTTCTTTCCCTTTTTAAATTTAATAATTTATGGATTTGATGCTTGTTTTGCGTCTCTTGGTTGCATGCTTCCTATTAAACACATAATTCAGGTGGTTACGTGATGATATGCTGGGCTGCTTGCACTTCAGCCAAATGATGTGGAAAGAGGCAGCAATAACTTTGTGGGAATGCGTCGGGACGTGGAATTCCAAAGGTGGGATCAGGTCACCACCTGATTTCATCAGCCCTCTTTCACCCCCTAGATTTTAAAGAAGCTGCAATTTCTCAGGTGCGGGTCAGCAACCGTTTGTCACTTGGAATTGTTAGCATGTATGTTGAGCTACTGCAGAAATAAAAGGAAGAAATGAGGGCAAGGAAAGCATGGGCAGAGGTGTTCCTGAACCGTGTGGATGTGGCACTGAGGGGCGAAGTCAGTGGCTACGGTGGAGGTGGGCTGGAGTTGGACTTGAGGACCTCAGTGCTCTTTCCAACATTAATGATTCTAAAATTCTGTGGTCATTTCTAGCTGAGCAATAACAAGTCCCATACACAGCCCTACCAGGTCTCCTGCGCTGCCATAGCCCTTCTGCAGGGGAGGGCAGTCAATTCAGATGTCTCAGAGGGCCCTCGCCCCTCCTCTCCAAACATATTGCACAACTTCAGCTGGAAGGAAGGCAAAAGGATTTAAAAGGGGCAGGTAAAAGGCTAAGCAGGTCACAGCTGACATGAAACCTGCCTTACAGTGTCAGAGGAGAGACACAGGAAGAATAGATGTGCAGTTCTGCAAGGAGTGAGGAGAAAAAAAGCAGACACTTAAATGGCAATGGTAGGGGTTCCAACACTGACAAAAGGTAGCTGAAGGTGGAAGGGAAAATGTACTTTGATGTCAAGATCATACTTTGCTGGGTTAATTGCTGGGTAGGTGGTAAAAGCGCATCTGGACCCCAACAAAGAGGCACAACATACAAGGTGGGGGGAAACCAAAGGTAATGCTTGCTCCAGCAGCTCCCAGCCCATCACAGGAGCCAGTGGACCATGTAAGATCCATCTCCACAGGCCCAGAGCAGCCCAAAAGCAGACAGAATTCCAAACTGCAAACTTGGAAGATGGGTCTCACCCTGGGCTGTTCCATGTCAGCCTCAGCCCCATGGTCCAGGTGTGAAAGTCATCACAATGACTCAACACCAGAGAACCTTTGGGATGGAGCGCACTGGGGCCTGAGGGTATGGGATATATCAATGGGTTGCCAGGAGAAAGCATTTTGGAATTGCACAGAACCTATATGGGATGTTTTAAGTGGGAAACTTCTGTGGAATTGCTCTTGAGCACTCTATGCTTTTCATTTTACATGACTTACAAAGATTTTAGCAACCACAGACATGTTGTAGTACTCAGGAAAGGCTGGTAAATGTAAAAGGGAGTGCACTCGCCATGTAGCAGGGTAAAAGCATCAGATCCTCAAAGGATCAGGAAGAGGATAACACTCATTTTCTGTATTTGTGTTTCATAACTGAGCCCCATGAAATATGGAAAAAGAAGGACATTCCTGGTCTGGAAGGCCCATTAAATGAAACCCCATTTCTCTCCATCTGTGAATCACCTTCATTGTATATTACTGTTGTAATCCCTGCACTAATTCTGAACTTCTTAACTAAGACTCTGTGGTTCACTTCCCAGTCAGTGCTGAGTAAGACCAACAGGTAAGAATCTGGAGTCCCAGAAAGAGCACCGTTACACAATTGCTTGTGCTGACTGCTGTTTTGACAACCAGATGATGGTTATACCATGCAAGAAGTGCCTATTGATATGATGCAGAGCTCACTGTTAAAGGTTTATCTAAGGGAAACTAAAATAGCATCCACAACACTTCTCCCTGGCATTGCAGCTCTACATATAGCTTCTCTTTTTTTAAAAAGCCAACACAGAGTTCATCCATTGTCAGTTGCTCCTTAGAAGCAGGTACAACTATGAGGAAAATGAGCAGCAAGGAAAGGCAGCTTCATTTCCTCTTCTGATAAAGGGTCATTGCTCCATCCAGTCATTGCCAGTGGAGTTTCGGGCTAGGCAAGCGATAACAGGCTCTGCTAACGGCTGCCCCTCAAACACAAGTGCTAAGGCAAAGCCCACTTGTACCAAGAGAGTTCTTCATCAAGGACTTATAGTGGATCCCATACTCACAATCTGACTACAACAGCAACCCTTCAAAGTACAAAAATAGTTGACACAGCTGCAGCTCATTCTCAATGAACTCCCCTCTAACCTACTGCTCAGCCACATATGCACCAAAGTCACCTTCATTTTCATGGCTTTCCTGCCCTCCACCCTTGAGCTCTTTGCCCAGAAAGCCAAAATTCAGTATAAAAATCAGCATCATAAGGAAAGCAAAAGTACAGCCAGCTGGTGCCATAAGGTGGTATCTTCCAGCCTCCCAAGGCTGTGACAGCACACGCCTGATAAGCATGGCTGTCTCCTCCAGGCACAACAACAAAGGGCTCTGTGGCTCATCCTGCACATCATCTCTTTCAGACGAGTCTACAGTTAGAGTGGGCAAGTGAAAGCAAGTGCTACAGCCTGGTAGTGATGAGAAATTAGATATAGTCTGGCCTGCCCCTCACCATTGCCCCAGCTCCTACCAGTGGCCTTTCATTCCACACTGATGCCTACCTTAGAAACACACTCTCTCCTCTGCAGGCAACCAGTCCATGGCCACCAAACACCCAGGGCCACTTTTCACCATGCTTACCTACACACACGACTCATCACAGCACTGACAGGCTCAGCCCTGCAAAAAGCTCCATGGGGATCCCACACCTCATCTCCCCAGCCCCCTCTGCCACAGCCCTGACCTCTCTGGACTAATGCACGCCCTGGCACTGCTGCCAGCATCTCTATTACATGTTTCCATATGCTGTTATCTTGGCACTTGATTACTGTTTCCAAGCCAAGTGAAACCCATTTGTGTCATAGCTATCTTGCTTTCAAGTCCTAAATGCACGGAAGTAGGGTAAATATTTACAACTGAGAGCTTAATCAACCACCAGAGATGGGCAGACTGCTTTCCTGGTAGAACAAGCTTGTTCACATACATCATCCCACACCATTACTCTAGAGCTTCCCAGAGACCCAGTCTTTATTATTCTCTTTGTCTTCCTGCATGCGTTCTGTGGAGTTCAGGAACCTCAACACACCGATATCACCACTTGATTTCATTTTTCTGGTAATAACACCATATAAAGATAGATTTTCTCAGCATTCCAATGTCACATGGAGCTTACTCCAGACAGAATTATTTAACCATGTTGGTTGCTGTAAGAACTCACCCAACCCAGACAGGAGGATGGATAAGCTCTGTAAGTCTACATATAAGGACTGTGGTTACATTGGCATGGATGTCTTTGCATAGCCTTGTGAGACAGATGTGGATTAATTTAATGGATCTTTTGTCCATCAGTGGAAGGCATTAGACTTCCCCGAGGGCCTATGAATACTTTCATAAAGCTTTGTCATTCAGGAGGAGTTCTTTCTAGCCATCAGACACCCAGCATAAGGCAAAGCTGGTGAGGACAGGGTGCCTTGCCTGAAGCCACGGTGTTATTTCACTCCCAGTGCTGATTTTAGAAGCCAGTGCCTCTTCCCCTTGACTTTTTCTTCTCCAGCAACAGGAATCTCATCTGTGACACCAGGGCCAATGTAGCAGCAGGTTCCAGCTGCCACACAGGCTGCAATCAGGGCATACTTCTAATTTCTGGATATCCATCTGCAGAATGCCACATTCCACTTTGCATGCTCCCACATTCCCTAAGGGATAGCACCTTCTCTTCACTGCCATCAGTGGCCCTGTTGCACCTAATGACATTAGGATGGCTTGATAGCCCTTGCAGAGGGCTGCCCTCCCCCAGTCTCATGATGATAAGAGGAAGGTTGCTTCTGCAAGTCGCCAATGTTACTGAGTTTATATTTCCACGTGTTCAGCAACTCAGAGAATTGGTGACAGACTTCCAGAGTTAAAAAGGGAATGTGTGGCCATGCCTTTGTACTGCCAGCATCCCAACAGCCTGGCTGAGTTCACACTGAGAGTTCTTCACTGGCCATCACTGGACACCTGCAGCCCTGCCTGCACTGATGGGTTTCACTCTTTGCAAAGGCTGTGGGCAGCTGCACAACCAGAACTTTTGCAGCTCCACTATTCCCTTGCCCTACTTTCAAGACAGCAAATGTTGTTCTTTCTACCTTTTGTGCTTCTCTGCTTTCTACACAAAAGTAACTGAATCATAATGCTTGCATTTTCCCTGACCCATCAGTAACTTTGCTTCCCATATCCCTTTAAATATGAGCCTTTATCATGGTTCTGCATAGAGGGAGGCAGGGTAGCCACTCTCTCCTTGCTGTTAAGCCTGCACAAGGACAGTTCATCTGTCCTTGCTATTTGGAGGTATTTCCTTAGGGAAAGAACTATTTCTCTAAAAATCTCTCTGGTAATTAGGAGTCATATGGCCTCATTTATCCCATTCCTCTCTCATCTTCCCACAGTGAAATGGTAAAAAAAAAAAAAAAAAAAAAAAAAAGGCTATATTGTTTGGAAATCCACCATTCTCAGCCACTTACATCTGCCTGTGGTCCCTGCTTCTTCTTTCTGTAGGTGATGCTTTGTTTTCTTCCCTGCTGTGGGTTTCATTAGGCTTAACAGCTGCCACCATGTGCATTTCACAATGCGCTGGTAAGATAAAAGACCCCATATTCCTAAAATTAAATCGGTTCTTCAGCAAGGAAACTATAGAGACTCCAAAACAACAATGAGGAGCTGTAAGGTAGAACCAGCCATATGCAGAGTAACTGCAGTCATCCCACTGCTGGGCACGAGGGCTGAATCCCACTGGCATAGGCACACACTGCCATAGGCAGTGCTGGAGCACACTGCTGGCTGGGGAACGATGGCTGCCCTCCACCAAGCCATGTATACTGAATAGCATCTTGCTGGAATAAATTGTCCTATTTCTTATTCATCAATTTGACTGCCTTTCAGCTCTACATTGGAGGCTAATTATTGGTGGCAACCAAACTTGCATCTCAGCTAAGAGTGGGAAGTTGATCTTTGGTCACAGATATTGCCTTAGCTAGAAACACTGGCTTCTTTGCTCTTGATTCTCTCTTGTCATCATGACCACAGTAATTTACATACTATTCCTGTTGTTACTACTAGATTGTGATGGACTGTGGTCACAACTAGTGGGTTGAGAGCAATTAAAAAGAGTTAAAGGGCCTTCAAAAGTCTGTTGTTGCCTACCTAGGTGCAAGAAACCACCAGACTTAATGTAATATCAAAGTAACCAAAGTACTTGGAGCTTCTTCCATGTATTATCCATCTCAGCATTCAACCAGGAAAAAGCACTTCTCTTTCTATGAAGGAAAAAAGAGAAATGCCCCTTGATGTCAGCTGTGTCTAGGCTACCATCACTAGAGCCAGCTCAGGGCTTCTAGCAGTAACCCATCCCTTGTGCTGCAGCTGAGGCACGTGGGGCTGTAAGCAAACACCACCACAGCACACTTTATGCAAAGGGCAACAGCAGGTTTTCAGCTTTGCCATATGTTCACCACTGATCCAGGCTGCCTTTAGAATAAACCTGAGAGCAAGAGAACAAACTCAGACCTTCCCTGACTTTCTCAAGTGAGTAACAAAGGAAGCAAAGGGCTTAGGGTGTTCAGATCCTTCTCCACATCAGACAGCAGAGTGGTGCAAGACCTCTAACCAGAAGGGTGACCCTACTCTTTTTTTCCTGAATCTTCCCCCAGCAAGGGTTTAAGACAATTTTTACACAGACTTCTCTGTTGTGCCTTTGTCCCGTCAAAACAAGCTGCACCTGGAGAAGTACACGGCTTCCACAGCCATGGAGCAGTGTGGGAACAAAGTCTCCCAGCCACAATGGAATGGTGGGAGGACTGTGGACACGACTGGCAGCCCACAGCTTCCCCTCTATCCCTTCAGAGATGCACCCTGAGATCTCCATGCCCCCTCCATGCCCAGGGACAGCCTTGCTAGCGCAAAACAAACCCAAAGTGTCAGAAGCCCTGAGCAGCCCTGAAAAGAGAGAAAGAGCATTGACACGAAGCAGATCAAACAATATCCTTACCCTGCTAAAAAGAAGTCAGTCTTCAAATGGAAACGATGCAAGTAAAAATAACAATACAGGGCAGAGGCACGAACAAAAGGAACCACAAAGCAGAGGCTGGATCACTCACTGCCCTGCCTCCTCAGAAGTGCCATCCCACTAATCGCAGCAGGGCATCGCTCAGCTCAGTGCACAGCTGGCCCTGCCTTTGTGCTCTGATGGATCTCCCCAAACCTTAGAAAAAGCAGCTGCACCACCACGGGCTTACAAACACAATTCAGGTCAACAAGCTCAACTCGAAATATTCCATTCTGGCCTTGGTTTGTTTGATTATGCAATGTTTTATCAGCACGTTCTTCATGGAATAGAAAAAAGCTTCATGCTTCCATCTCCTCGCAGGCTGCAGAACACAGAACGTAAGAAGTTCAAGACATCTTTCCATCGCCTTTCAGCTCCTCATTGAAGACCTCAGAGGACCTCTTTGAAAACAAAGAGAATAGTAAGCTGGAAAAACTTCCCTGCTCCATTGAATGTTGGTATTGCCCTACATTTTGGCCAGCTGATAGATCTTGTAGAAAGCAGTCCTGGATTTATTAATGGTTCTCTAAACCTGCCACTGAAAAACAATTTCCACGGTATGACCAGCATGGTAATAAGCCTGAAGGTAAATGCTGGTTTGGGGCCATATTGGTTTCTAATATTCAGCTTTAAGAATCAGATTACATGTTTGTTCAATAGCAATAAACTTCCAGAGTTTTATAGAGTCATAAAAACACTACAACTGCTTCCATTTATGGCCTGCATATAATTTACTTGGGTAAGTTTCCTCTCTAATGGTGCAGTGCAAGTGATTTGAGTTCTATTAGCTGGAAACAGTACATCTACATTTGCAGAACTCTCATAAATAATTCTCCCCCGATGGGCAGCATCCCATCCGGACTGGTTGTGTAAGGAGGGCTGGGCAGAGGGGTCAGGGCTGGAGAGGAAGGAGGGATTAGAATAGGGATGTGAAGACACCACAGAAATTAGAATTCAAGAATCCTCTTCTTGCTAGTAGTATCAAAATCCCATTTTCCTGTTTAATTTGTGTGATGCTTTGAGCTCGAAATGTATCCACAGTTCACGCCAGCCTGCAGGCTGAACTCATCCTGAGCCTTGCAAAGGCTCATTTGAAATGGTATCTCCCAGGACACAAAGAGCTCCCGAGCGCTCAGAGATGCACTCAGCTCCCGGGAAGCTTTAGAGCAATAAATGAAATGTTAGGCTGACTTACAGCTAAGTGAATTATTTGGTCTCAGGTACAAGAACAGGAGAGCAGTATCTCAGCTTTAAGACCCTTCAGCCATAGCAGAAGGGTCAGCCTGCAGCAGCAAAGGGAGGATGTATCACTGTGCAAACACCCGAGGCAGAAGTAATGCCATCTGTTATGTCTGTAAGGCAGCTAACAGTTAAATTACTGTGTCAGGATACTGATTGCAGCAGGGCTGTCTGCCATCCATCACCGTAAATGACATTAAATGTAATGACACTTGATTTCCATAGGAAAACAAATCAATTAAATAACATCAAGTCCTTTTTTGATAGAATTATAAAGCAAAGGGTTAGCAAGCACAGGTCACATTTTCTTAATGCATAACTGGAGGACACTCAAGGATATCCACTGTAGATTTGCTATAATTTATGCTATTAGTCACATGGCTCTGATATGAAGTCCAGTGGTCTGGTACCACTTCTGTCACATAGCAGAAGGGAAAACAAAAACACACTGGCTCTTAGACATTGCTGCTCTGGCTCCAATGACTTCAGAAGATCCCAGAACTATTTCACCTAGCAAAACAATGGCTCAGATTCAACGTGATGATTCTTTACAATACGCTGGCTGAGTAAATAACAAGGACCAAAAGGAATAAGTAAGCTAGAAGATAATGCTTGAGTAGGACCAAAGTCATCATGAATACATTTAGACTGAAAGGCAGAGAAAACAACAAAACATTTAAGGATTTACTTAACAGTGCACTAAGGGCAAGGAACCCAAGTTATTTTCAGGTAAAAAAAAAAAAACAAAAGTTTAGGAAAATTTATAAAGCAGAAGATGGGTCAGCTTCAGCTAATTACTGAGATGGACAAATTGAGTTCTTATGTGACTCATTTGCCACTCTACTAAAGGAAAGCGGAGGATGGGAGGTGTTTCGGTTGTTGCTCACAGACTCTATTTGTTTCACATTTATTCTGCACTGAGCTGTCCTGGTAGATATTTCTGTGACCCCACATTCTCTTTGCGTAATAGTAAGGCTTGTGTAATGGAAAAAGGATTTATTTCAAAGGAATTTTATGTCAAAAAGGGAATCAGACAAGGAGTTGTGGACTTGCACCAGTGTCGTTCAGCTTTCAGCCCTCAGGATTGCCAACCTTAGCTTTCTTGAATCATGAAACAGAAGTACCTGTTTATAATGGCAATTGCTACATGCTGCGAGGTCTTAATTCTTTTTACAGCCACAAGCATGTCTTACTATCAGAAGCCAGAAGTTATTTTCTTCCTATTCTAAGCTGGCCTCACAGTGAATGGCATTAGACCGCAAGAAACCAATAAGCTGATATTGGTAATGTTCTCCTTCAGCTTTATTCACTGAACTGTATTGGATAAATGTCACATTACAGCCTGATGCCACGCCAAACAGAAAAATCACTCAGAGAACCTGCAAGAGTAAAATCAGTTCTTAACGTGGTTGCACCCACCACGACTGGTGCACAATATCTGACTGAAAAGTTACTGTAGAAAGCCACCCATAGCAGTCCTCATGATGTACTTATATTCAGCACACACACTGGACTGAGAAGAAAAATAGATTTACTGCAATATGTTAAGCTTCAAGAAAGGGGCACTAACTAAAAATTATTCCTTATTGTCTCTCTCCTTTAGAAAGAGAATAAAAGAGTCTGAAAAGTGAAATCCTTGTGTGTGGTGTAGAAACCAAAGATACCACACTGGGACTTTAAGCAAACGTGTATCAGTAGCCAACAGCACTTTAGAAAGACCAAGGGAAACCAGGTTGACTAAACACAAAGGCAAAAAGGGTACAGAAATACAAAGGGACAGTCAAGGTTTAGAGAAATAAGTGCATAGCAAAAAAAAAAAAAACAATTTTCACAGCTGTTTTGACTATGGAAGAGGTCGAGGAAGCTCTTGCATAGCTCCTCTTTGTGAGCGGACACATCAGAGAAGTTTTCTTATATTGAAGGAGGTCATAAAGCATATCAAAAGATATTATAACAAATCATCAAGACCAAAGGATATTTGCCCAAGAGTACCTGAGGAACTCCACTGTGAAATTGCTGAATTAATGACCGGTGTGCGGGCTGAAATGTAAAAATGTGTCAGTGTCAAGACACACGAAGGTAGATAATGTGGTTTCAGCTTTGAAAAGGATCCTGCATTAGATTTAGAAACTAGATTGGTAGCACATCTGTACCTTTCTGTACAGATTGTAAGAGAAAAAGAGGATCCACAGGCAAATGAAGCAAAATGGGAAAGAGTCCATGCATTTCTTTAAAGGGAAATGTTGCTTTACTGGCTGGTGTATTCAGTAGATTGGGATTAGGGAGATACAGGTGATGATGTATTTGGATTTCTAGAGGCATTTTACAAAGCCACTAAAAAAAAATAATCTTAAAGACATTAAGCTACTACAGAACCAGAAGGAAGGTCTTCACACAAACAAATAATTGTTTAAAGCACACAAAACATGTCTTGGTAGTAATGTGACCAGCTTTCATGTGATGGTGAGCCCCTGTGAAATTAGCACTGAAAACACGTTAGAAGTTATGACAACAAGAGACAGAGTGTGACAATGCCAGCAAGCACATCCACAATTGAAGCACCAGCTGCATACCCTGGGGTTCTCCACCCTGAATGACATTTGGATGGGGAGAGAGAAAGGTGAGATAAGTATTACAAAACCATGAGAGCAAAGGAATGGCCATCCAAGGACTGTTTTGCTCTCTGTTAGCAAGTTCAAAAATCAATGAAAGGAAGGAGGTTCTCCACAGATGTACCCTATGCAGTTTGCCACAGGTAGGGCTCAAAATGAGACTGGTCAGGTTCACACTGTACTGGGAGCTGTGAAACACTGGGGCTTGGTAGTTCCAGAGCTGCAGGTTAACACGGGCTCACTCCAATCTTTTATCAGTTCCCTAGCATCCACCATTCCCCATACTCACAAAGAGTGCATTTGCTGTAAAACCACTCTGAAACTGTCCTTGTCCTAGATGATTATTGGCAGCTATCAATGCTTTTCAGAGCTGCTTTATCTGTTACCACTGCCAAAAATCAAGTCTGCAACAACGAGGTATTTGTATCACTGTTATCTATTTGTTGTCTTTCACGTGTCAAGTCTTTGGGCATAATAACATCTTATCCAACAAGCTGAGGACTTCAAACAGCTCTGGACACAGTGTGGAGGGAGGTCCAGCCAGTGTGAACTTGTGGGAAAACACTGAATGCTTTGCAATAACTTTATCAATCACACCTTTCTGCCACAGTCATGTAATCACAAATATCTCCATCAAGTCCTTTACAGACTGCTTGGAAACAAATCCACCCAGTGGATGCCAGTTTAACAACATCCTGTAAGCCTTCCTTGATATTATCCATAATAAGATGGAGAAAAAGCTTCTCTTCACACCTATTTATGATGCTCTCAATTCCTTTAAGGTAAATCTTCCTTCACCAGCTGGGAGACCACAGAGAGTAAATTACTGTACCACACCACAGAAATTATCTGAATCAGCACTGATGGACCAACCTCTATTGCATGAATCCTCCACTTCAGAACTTCCTTTGGCTGCCTATCAATGTTCAGTATGAAGTGATCTTGATTCATAAGCTGTCTCCTGAGAGCATCTTTTCCTTCTCCCTTCCTCTGAAGCACTGGAGCCTGGGAAGAGAGACACATGTGCACAAGTAAGGAATCACGCTGAGATCAGCATTAACAGGTTCTAGTGATTTCAGCGCTTCTTTCTCTTAGATTCAGGGTTAAAATCTTCTCCAGGTATGAAATGTATAGAATTTTCCTTAGGATTTTAATTCTGAGTACTGGCAGGTGAGTTCTTCCCCCTTCTCCCAGTCTGTAGATTACAGCCTGTTACAGTCAGAAAGATTAATGTGGTGGAAGTGTGATACAGAAGCGTAACAGCAAAGGGAATAGCGTGGAGAGGATGGCGTTTCAAAGGAAAAGTAAATGTTCTCACCTGTCTCTAAAGCCCTAAGCACACATGAAAGACTCCACAAGGGAGGGATCTCCAACCAGAGATCCTTCTGCAATGGCAACCAGCCCTTCAATGAGGTCTAAGAGAGGTGCAGCCAGGCTCCATCCCTTCCTATCACACAGCTGAATTGCCTTCACCTGTGCTCCCAGGGCTGACCAGCTCCTTTCCCCAGCTGCTCCATCAGTGCTGCAGGCCAGGACTCAGCATTTACCACACAACCCGTGCTTAATGATCGTACAAAAGAAGTTCACAAGAGTTTCCAAGCCACAGCAGAGGATATAGAATGTTAACCAATTCACTCACTTGCTCTGAGCAAATACAGGGACGCCTGGGTCAACAGGAGCTGGCTGTTTGAACCTAGTTTCATTACCAAACAGAGCAGGTCAATAGAAGCTCTTATTCTGAGTTATGTGATCATTGAAGTTGTATTAGTATCCACTGATCATTTTATCCCTTGAACTCCTACAAGAATTCCTAATGAGGGAGAATTTATAAATCAAGAGATTAATACTCATTACAAATTGCATATTAAAACCCTGCAAGCAATACTGGTAATCTTGGTTGGGATTTCCCTGTTGAGAGTAGGACATTTCCAGCAACTGGTGCCTTCAAAGCAACCCTAGAGTGACACAGAGGTAGATTCATCTTATTTCACAATCCAGTACCTCAGCACATTGAAATATGAAAAGGTATAAAAAGATAAATCCTATTTTTGGCAAAAAAATTATTATCATTTAACAGACAGGGTTTCAATACAGTCTACCCAGGTGCAATGATAAAATGACTTGTGTGTGATCTGCAGAAAGAAAAACAAGGTGTCTGTGAGTTATTTTACACCTATACGAAGTGTTGGTGGGGCTTATGATGGAATAATACATTTAGTCAAATGAAAGAACAGAGATATGAATATTTGAAGGCTGGAAAATGACATTTTATGAAAGAGCTCAATACTTTCTGATTATCATTAAAAAAAAAAGGAAAGATTGAAGAAAGGCTTGCTAGATGGCATGTAAACAGCTTCTGAAGGAGAGAACACAGGAAATTAAAATATGCTCTGAAAAGTGATCACCATCCAGTAGGTGAAATGCACAAATACCAATCAGAAAGAAAAGCACAGCCATTGGGAGAGCTGCCCCATGGGGCAGAAGGGCAGACCCCATCAAAGAAGACCCAGATGCTGTGCTGGATGATGCTTTGGTCAAGCACAAGATATCAGGCTCATTCCACAGCCAGCTGAACCAGAATTTCTCAGTATAAAAAAATCAGACTAACTATCCTAAGGTTCTTTCATTCAAAAGCTATCATTTTTAGATCCAAGTGTTATCTTGATAGGACACCAATATAGCTACTTCCAGCACAGAGCATTCAGAAAATGCCAGAAATCGAATACCATTCTCTGCATCACCACCCCAGTCCTCTTGAAAACACCCACAGGATCTGACAACGTGATCTGTTGTTAGGACACAACTGGGCAAATCGAACTTCCCAGTGTTTCCTTTTGAAATCCTTAAAGCCTGAACAGCAAGCCTCAAACCAAAGCTGACCTCCAGATGGACCTCACAGCCCAGCCTGACACCATCAGAATCTGATCATTAGCAAAACATGTATGTTGGCAATAGGTATCTTGGACGAAGCATCTTGTTGGCTTGGATAATGCGTTATGAAAATGCTTTAACCTTTCCTTGTTTAGAAGCAGGGTCTACAAGTACGCAAACTCCTTGGTTTCTCCTTGAGCCCTGGCCAGGCTTGATGTGGAATCCAAAGGGAGAACAAAACCTGATTTTTCCACCTCATTGTCACGTAAACTTGTTTATTCAACAATAGAAGAGCTGGAGCCTCTTGCAGCAAAACTGGAGCCCTCACCTACAACTGGATGCAGTGCATAGAGGCTTCCAGTTGCTGGGAAAGGCTTTCCAAATCCTCAATACAACCAGGGCTCCCCAGAGACTGCAGATCTGGGTGATAATAAAGCACAGGGGCAAGTGGTGGTGTATCTTTCTTAATCACTATTGCTATCCTCATGTGGTTAGGTGTATTGCCTTGTTCTGTATTACTCTTGCTGCATCATTTCACTTACTACCTCATTGCTTTAAACTGAAGCAAACATCTTGCTTTAACTTGATGCCCGTGACCTTTGTGCTGACCTCATCCAAAACATCACTGTAGAATATTTTTTTCCATTTGATTGAATGATTAAAAAAAAAAAAAAAAAGGTTGTTATAATTTCCTGCTTTGTTTTGTTGTTGTTGTTGTTTTTCTCCCCACCTCCTCGTGGAGGCTCTATTGTCTTTTTATGGGGTAGAATAAGGAACCACACACTATACCACCATAAGAAATTGTACTATAGAAGGGAAATGTATGCTCATCTTGAGTCAAAAGCAGAAATATTTCTTTCAGACAAAAACTATTTTCTCCTGCCAGATACTCAGACTTTGTGGAAGTATCCCTTGATCACCTCTAACTAAAATGATGGAAAGGCCTGTGCACTCACCACTGGCTGCAAAGGGACCCTGTGGTGACCAAAACTCAGCTGATCTGCAGATGTTTAAAGCACAGAATGCTTAAAGTTCCTCAAAGGTGGGCGCTGGCAGAAGCATAATAAAAGATTGAAGAATGTTCTCTGAACACTGCCTGGGAACTGTGAAGATGCTCAGCCTGGTGACAGCCCCTCACAGGCACCCCAAAGTGTCTGCTGTTTGTCTCGATCTCTCACCCAACTTCTGCTAAAATAAGACTGTAGAATTGCTTGGGTTTATTTGCTTGTTTATTTTACAGAAGCATGGGATTCACCTGTGAAAACTAACTCTGTGCTGACTGTAAGCACCTCCAGTAAGATTAAGCCTGTGTAAGCATGCTTGAGGACCACACAGAGCTATAAACAACACCACAGGGACCTGCTATGGAAGCACAGATAACCAACACACTTGAAGTGCTTAGGAAAGCCAGAGCAAAGAATTGAAATGTAAAACAAAAATTATGTGACACTGTGGCTTATTGTGACTTTAATACTTATCACTGCCTCTTCTGTTGGCTGAAATGAAGGCGTTAATCCAGGCTCACCCATCAGCTGCATTGTGAAGATACATTCATTAAGCTTCGTAAAGAAAGAAGGTTCTTGGTGAAGCACCAGAGAAAAGCCCCATAAGAAATTAATAATTCTGTACTCAGTGGTGTATGCAGTAAATAATGCATTGAGCCACACGCTGAACGATGAGACTAAATGAAATATTGAAGAGTTGCTCTTTCAGCGAGCAAGTCTATTCTGTGCAGCAGGAATTCTGTCTAAAGATGGGAAGTGATCACATATTTAGGATGTATTACAATGCACACATGCATATACAGGGATGCTAAATGAAAACGTTGCAGGTAGCCTTAAAGCTGACCCTTCCTAATTTTTTGAATGCTTGACTGTGACCTTGGAAATGGGTTATTAAAATGCTGTTGTTATTCTTGTTTGTTTGTTTGTTTGTTTTTGTGCTATTTTCCTATTTTGCTTTGAAATTTTTCAGTGGAAAAACAGCTGTTTTACAGATGGCAGCAGAGGCAAGTAATCCCTAACTGGGACCTGAAGGACAGCCCAAAAGCTTGATCTCACTGGGGAGTATATAAAACCAGACAAGAGAGTGACACAGGCCAGACAAGAGAGGTGATCTTATTCCATGTATTACATATGGATAGCTTACCTGCTCATCCTAGTCCAGCATCAGCAAAAACTAGAGGCTTGAAAGCCACCAGAATCACAGCACAGAACCACCCAAATTCTCATTCACATCTAGATTAGTTTTTTGTCTTCAGTATATATAAAAAATCCTGCCTCCAACATTACACAGCCTGACATGCTGCAAGACTGGCTTTTTACTCTGCGGGCATCAGGATCTCAGGCTATGCTCATTTTTAAAACAAATGCCAGGCTAATGCTTGTTTGGGATTGTAGAACTGAGATGTGAGGTGGGCTCTGTACTAATCTGAATGCAATCTACATGAATAACCAGCCAGGGAACTACACATTCTCCTGCCTTCACCTTCCAAGCTGAATAAATGCTCTTACATGGCTCTGGGATTGCTCTTAGGTTTTTAAGATAAATAAAGGTTTACGAAGAAACATCAGTTTTACATTAAAAACTCTATTTTTCCTGTATTATTGTATTTGCACTTCAACTTTGCATTAAGCCCCTGCATTTCCACACCACGGCACATTATTCATCCTCCCACACACCTAACAGGCAGTCAGAAAAGCAGGAATCCTCTGTGCTTTCTGCGTTTCCCCTTCCCTCTCCCTTCTGCTTTTTCCCCTGTTCTCCACTCATCTCGCTCTTCTCACAGATCTTGTCCCATCCTTCACTGCTTTCCTCCTTCCCCTTCTTCTGATGCTCTGCAGTTGTCATCCAAGCCCACACTGCTGGATCTGGTGCTTCCTGGCTGCCACCTGATCCCACTTGGAAAGCTCTGTGATGAGATCCTGGTGTTAAGGGCATCTGAAGAGGAATGGGAGAATCTTGCAGGTGGGTCCTGCACGTGGCTTTGCTGTTGAAACCAAAGAGCACTTGCAGGGCTTTACGTCACTCTCACCATCCCAGCACCTTCACCTCTCCCTTATTTCAGTCATGAGGCAGCACGTTGCATTCCTACCACTGTGCTCCTCAGCCCAGGTTCCCTGAACAACAACATGTTGGTTCATTTCAGCTTTATGCTGTCCTGTCCCCCTCAGCCTTGTTCCTCTGCACATCCCCACCACATTCACAGTGCCTGTAATAGAAACACAGTTCATTTGCTTCCAGGCAATGCATAGAGGAAAATATTTTATCATAGAACAGCTTGGGTTAGAAGGGACCTTAAAGCCCCCCAGCCCCCAGCTCATGCCCTGGGCTGGTTGCCCCCACCAGACCAGGCTACCCAGGGCGCATCCATGGCTGGGGATGGGGCACAAACAGCATTCTGGACAGCCACCTCACCCCCTTCCAAAATAAAGCCATTGATCAGTCATTAATGGAAACATCCAGGTCAAGCACTCAAATCCCACTGGGCAACAACTAATAGTACAGGCGTATCTTTAAAATATAAATCTTTTGTATGTTCACTTGTCTCAATCCAGCCTGGAATAAAAGTGACATCTGCCCACACAGCCACCTTCTGGGGGTCAGGGTTGAGCTGGGAGGAAGCAGGATGCTGTGAACTTCTTTGCAGTGCCCTGTCCTTCCATTCTGCTGGAACCTCAACTAGCTTCAGCATGCAGTAATCCAACAGAGTGAATCATCTCTCCTGCACTGAAGGACTGTTAGGGCAGATGGAGCCCAAAGTCATGAACTCTATGGACAATTTACAGGGATAGCCCATGAACCATGAGAATGATGTATGTGTATAAACATCCAAAAGCAAGATGTGATGGTAATGAGTTAGGATGTACAGAAAGCTGTGAGATCTGAGCATGGTGTGAATTGTACAGAATAAAGGGGTGGTGGATATTGTGTTAGTTTCAGCTTGGACAGAGTTGTTTTCCTTCCCAGTGTCTGGTGTGGTTCCGTATTTTGGTTTCAGGAGAAAAAAACAATGCTGATAACACAGTGATGTTATACTTGTTGCCAAGCACTGCTGCACAGAGCCAAAGCTGTTTCAGTTTTCTCAGGTTCTCCTACTTCCCTACCAGCTGGGGAGCTGGACGGGGGGCACACAGAGCTGGGAGGGGGCAGAATCAGGACAGCTGACCCAAACTGGCCAAAAGGATATTCATACCATATAACATCACGTGGAAAGAAGGCCTGAAAATGAGGGGACTGTCCAGTGGACTACTGCTGCTTGGGGCATCAGCTGGCAGGTGGCAGGCAACTGCTTGTATATCACTTGTTCTATATATACATACATACATTTTATCACAAGTATTATTCTCTTAGGAGAATAATCCCTGGGAGACACCCCTCATCACTGCCTCTGGACATAGAGCTGCTGAGCACAACCCTCTGGTTATGACCATCCAACCAAATTCCTCATCCACCAAACAGTCCACCTTTAGTGGTTAGGAAATTATCATCGTATTTCTGAAGCACGTTTCTTGTCCTCATCAAAAAATACATCTTATAACCCTGGACAGAGAGATTCGTGCAGGACCCATTACAAACCTTATCATTCCAGAGACCATGAAGGGGTGTGAGCAAATAGTCTGACCTAGCTGCTGAGTTGCTCAAGGGTTATAATGAGGTAAAAGGGGTACAGCCCTAAAGTTACTGAGTGTCAACAGAAAAAAAAGCTTCATGCCTCTGCCACAATGGAGCAGTGGAAGTTTAACTGTCAGGTACACAGACTTTGCACCCAGTAGGCCTGACCCAGATAGGTGATCGTTACCTGGTTCCACACTGAAATCCATAACTATTAATGAAAAAAAAAAGAAAAATATCACATATTCATTGTTTTTCCTACCATGCTTCTCTCCCACTGCACATACATAAACAGAAAGAATAACTGGCATGCCTTTAGTTACTGTGCTTGTCTGTTTTCCAGTCATAATTCACTATCTGCTTCAACAAACAGGAGAACAAACATATTTGCTTTTGATAAATTAAAACGGCTTGCTGCAATTCTTTATTACATTCCTTTTTTAGTGTCTTTTGGGTGATTCTCTTTGCTTGCTCTCCTCCTATGACCACATACTCCCTCTAGTCCTGGGATCTGCTGCACCAGCACTGTCAGAATAACTGCCCTGCATAGGACTCAGGCCAAGACTCAGGTGCTGGTGCTCAGCACCTCAAAATGAGCCAAAATTTCATAAAACCATGCATAACCGGCAAAGAAGAACAGGAGCTTGGAGTGATCCAAGGGGAGAAGAGAAGGATGCTCTCCACCCCATTGGACAGAGCAATGCTCTTTCAACTTCTTACCGGGAGCTGATGGACATGACCCAGCCAGCAGATGCCTCTCGGATCTGAGACACATCCTGATTTAAGATGTCTACCATGAAGATGCTGACAGCTAAACTGGTCTATATTGAATGCCACGAGACCCAAGGAAAGAAATAGTTTGTGAGGCATCCATCCCTCCTTTGAGACAAGTTTCAGAGCCTACATGCCCTGGCCAGATTGCCTGTGGGTTAATCAGAACTCAGGTGGTCTTGGCTCTTAGTGTTTTATCCCTCACATTAGTTGCTCCACCAATTCTAGAGCAGTGGAGTATAGAAAGACTTGATTCACAAGTGCAAGAGAGAACATTGAACACTCTGCCAAGAATTTCAGTTAGACCCTTGTCACTGCATAAGGGAGTGTTGTTGTAGTTTTTTAAATTAATCAGGCTCAATTCCATTAGCATTTCTTCAAAAGACTAATCTTGCAGAGAAAGTTGCTAATATACCCCTCTCCTTTGCTCCAGGCAAAGAAATTTAGCTGGAGATACAGCTGGTCTCCAGTGTCAGAAACAAAACAAGAGTAAGGAAGTACAGCATGAAGACTTAAGAAAACCACGTGGTGAGAGCAGTCACCTCCTACCTGTCGATACCAGAGTGCTGAGCCTGCAATGCACAGTGCTGAGTTGTACTGAAGGAACAGGAATATGGTTGCTATCCAGGACTGAGTCCAAGGAGGAACAGAGCATCAGGATCACGCAGGAGGGCTGAAAGTGCATCGATACACCTGAGCTCCCTTAGAAATTAAAGGCTGTAGATAAATGCCTATAGAAAGGGTATACAGACATCCTAACAAGTATACATGGTCCATTTGTAAGCTCTTAAATAGTCAGCATTCAATACACTTCATCTGTGCATGTATAGTAAGGAGAACCCCACTTGAGAACATCCCTAAAGTGATGCAGACCTGAGAAACTGTGGCAGCTGTCTGGTTTATCTCATCAGAAACCCGAGGGCAGCACTGAGGCAGGAGGCAGCATTTGCTCCTTGAGCCCTGGCAAGCCTTCCTCACTCTGCTTGGCAAGGAAACCTCTGCACCTCCTTGGAGCAGATCAATTTCCTGAGCTGCTTTTGGGAAAAGCAGCGATTGTAGGAAGCACCACAGAGAGGAAATCGCTAAGTGCACCCAAGTGACTGCAGCACATTACTGAAACTGCAGCACTGTGCTGCCAGGCGAGACAGCCAGGGAAGGCACCACACAGAGGGGGTTTCCCAGCAGAAGCATTGGCTGGAAAGGTAATGAATGCTGCACTGTGAGCACAGTTGAAAAGAGCTGATTAGCAGCAGGAGGGATTTTGTAGACCGTGAACTGTCAGCTGGGCCCATGGAAAGCAACTGAGCAGACTCATTCACACCTGGAAATCAGAAGTACTTGCACATGGCCCTAAATCTGGAAGATGGGCTCTGGAGACCATGCAGTGATGCAGGGTATCAGCTGCAGAAGGGCAGCAGAAGGTCTGATGCGTGGGGTGTGAGTGCTCTGCCCTGAGGTGCACCCATTTTTTCACTGGAACATTCCTCCACTGGATAATGCTCATTAATTTTAATCAACAGGTTTTAGAGGTTTATTATTTTCAACCGAATTTGTCATTGTTTTCTAAGGCCTTGGATAGAATTTTTGCACTGAGAGACATCTGTACTGTGGAATTCCTAACAACACAGCATTGAGGACATCCATGCAGATTAGAAAGCCTACAAGGCATGCTTGCTTCAATTTCAACCACTGACGTGGAACTCAAAAGAGCTCATGAGTTTTTGGAGCAGAAGCAAAACAAATCATCCCAAAATAGGAATCATCATATGATGTTGCTCCCCAACACCACAAACCAACAGCAGCAGAAGCAAAAAGCCCCTTAAGAAGGTAAAGCATCTGAAAGCAATGCCTATCAGCCAGGTCTGGACTTACCGCTGCAGGGGCCAAATGGAAGATACAAACAGGGGCTAAGGGTTTGTGCAGGTGATGTGGGGCTCACTGTGCAGCCACCAGCATCACCCCCCAGTCAGGATTTGGCACTGAGCAGTGCAAGGCACAGCACAGATTAGCTTTGTTGTCCACAAACTACCATCATCACACCAAACACCAGTGAGGCTCCCACTACCAGGCATTCAACACAGGATGGAAAAAACTCCAGGTGTTTTGTTTTGCTTCTGTATGAAAAGGAGAAAAATAAAACATAACAGCGACAAACACACTCCCATCGAAAGTATGATTACATTTCAAATGCAATTACAAATGCTTCCAGAGCATGTGGATGTATTTAGCCTCACAAAGCAGAGCTAATTTATTCATAAGCAGATCTGCAAGGCTGCACAGGCAGAATCCACTCCATATTCAAGGGGATTATTAAACTGTTGGGTGTGAAGGATTTCTTCACAACAGTCTCCGGTGCACAGATACAGCAGGCAGCCGAATGAGACAGAGGGACAGGCAGGCAATGGGCCTATTTGCATGATGAAAAGATTGTCACAGTGACAGTCCCAAATGGCAGCATTTCGTGGGGAGAACGGCTGAAGGAGGCAGCACTGCAGGGGCAGATACCTTGGCAGGGTGCATGTGTGTTCTCAGCCAAGCTGAGGTCCCTCACCTGTGGGATGCTGAGCAGGTCCTCCTGCATCGAGCCCTCTGGAACCGCTGGAAGCCACCCAGGAACGTAAAGCTAATCAAGCTGGTTCTGTCACCTCTATGCCACTTGGACAGCCTGTGGAAGAGCCAAGATGCAACGAGGAGCTTTTCAAACTACCTCTCTGCAGCTCCTGACCCCCTGCCAGTCATCAGTGATGTCAGGCAGCTTGATTGCTTTCACATTGGAACAGAACAACGGAGATATTTGAAGGCGCAGGGGAAATGAATGCAGAGCAGCCGACTGGACCCCGCTGACTGTTTGCACGCCAGGTCAGGGCCGACTGCAAGGTGATGAGAAGCTGCTTCCGTCTGTCTGCCAGCTCTGAGCTCTGCTTCCCCACTGAGAGCCGATGGCAGCCACAAGCTGCTCCGGGCACAGCGGCAGCAGGAGGTGAGGAAGGCAAAACATAACCTCAGCAGTCCCAGCTGGGATGTTCAGAGGGGCTTCTCTCCACCAGCCTTGAACACCCAGCTGTGCAGGGATGGGAGGATTTTCTTTTCTTGTCTTTGCAGAGATGCAAGAAAAATCGGTGTTTTCTTCTCCTTTCATTTTCCTCTTTTAAACCTGCAGCTCCTTGAAACTTTCTCAACTTTTGGAAAGTGATGGAGCTGGGAAAGAGAAGAGAATTTGTCACAGTGTCACTTTAACAAATGGGAAACATTTGTAAAGTTACACAGTAGAAAAGGGCTGGAGGAAGAGCAAAAATCACACTTAATATTCCTTGTAGAACAGAAAAGGAAAAAAAAAAAGCTCCAAACCAATACTGCATATGTCAAAAATGTGTCTTGTCAAAACAAGTGGCAGAGTGAAAAGAAGATAAAAATAAATGGATCCAGCCCAAATTTTTCAAGTGAGAAACCACTCCCAATTCCTGCTTTCACACCCACCCATTTCTCAGTGCCCCAAAGCTCCCTGCTCAGCTGGCAGCAAGTGCTCCTCCACCTCTTCCCATGCCTCAGTACAGAGAAGGAGGAAAACCAGGACCTGCACTGAATGCAGAGCTGTGCTGAAGCCAGGCGTACCTGCAGGTAAAAAGCAGGACTCTGACTGCCCAGGTGGGCATTATTCCAGTACTTAACGGAGAGCAAATGGTGACGATTCCGTATGGTGTGAGGGAGACACATCTTTGGATGAACTACTGCTAGAAGACGACAATAATGCAGCCTTCCAACTTCATCCTGACAGATGGCAATTGAGTGGAGAGCTCTGTCCCTTCACTCTGCCTGAGCAGCTAACGAACCTGATCGAGCCCTGGCTGCTGGTTGTGGATTACATGGAGGGGAGAACTGCATCAATACCACTGTCAGACTGAAGGAAAGAGTCACGACTTCAGATGTGTTTGAAATCCTTCTAAATACCAGGCATGGCTGCCCAAACTCAAAGCGAGTTCATGAGTTGTAAATGCTTTCCCTTAAGTTTGGCATAATGTGTTTTAGGCAAACCAAGTTGCTGCTGAGTTGGACTTTGAGCTGTCCCAAGGGAAGGGCAGAAAGAAACAACAATAAACTTCAGGTCTTCTTTTCTTTTGGCATTTGGGAAATACTCAGAGGCCTGAATTTCAGGCTTCCCTCGTTTTGTGTTTATCTATGCCATCCATACAGGAAATCAGAAAAAAATACCCAAGACTGCCACAGTTACAACTTCAAAGCATTGTGGAGCAGATGGAGGCAGCATGAACTTCTCAACACTGTGATGGGAAAAACCAGAACAGAAACCCAAAGAAAACTAACCCAAAGAAAGAGGAGGTCAGAAGGTATTTCCAGCCATAATTTCACACTGCTTTTTACAGGGATCTCCAGTTGTTTCCTTTGCCCTTGCACACGGGTACCTGCAGTGGCCATGCTGCGTGTACAGCAGCATGTAAAAGCAGTCAGTGAACATATGAACCACAAACTGCTTGGCTCCTCAGATGAGGAAATTCTCTTCTGCAGAGATCCCTGCTGTAAGCACTGTGCTGCATATCTGAAGGTATTTCTTGTTTAATTAAGGCTTTTAGCAATAAAGCTTGTAAAGATTTAGGAATACAAAGCAATTACATCCTTTAGAGATCTAGCTAGTAGTTCTCTTGACTTCCATGATAAGTTCTCTTCTACACATACATAAGAAAGCAGGAAAAAAAAGAGGCTGTATCTTGGATGTAAGAAAGAAATGATTTATTGACAGGAAATAACACACTAACACACAATATAATTGAGCCTAATACACACTAACACACAATATAATTGAGCCTCAAAACCAGGCTGGATGGGACCCTGAGCAGCCTGACCTGGCAGGGCACAACCACCCCATGGCATGTGACTACAGGGCATGGATCTTTTTACACCTTAGAGGAAAGCTCTCAGTTACCTTTCTCTGGAGTTTTCTTTGTTGCTGTGTGGCCTTTTATACCTTTGCAGATGATTCTATAACATGCTGCACATGCCTGGCATGCATCCCTGGTGACTACTGTGTGTGTAGACCTTTGTGGTGTCTTCCACTCTTAACTGGATATGGAGATGCTTCTGAAAAGATCAAGGTACCACTCATAACTGCCCTGGGCAACCACTGGACCACTACCTTGTATGTAATTTACACCTCACCTTTTGCAAGCTGCGTTGGGTTTGTAACAGAGGGAGATTCTCATCAGCTTTTCAGGAGAGGCATCTATTTTATGCATTCACAAATTGACTTTTATGTCCTTTTTGCTGCAGAGAGAAGCAAAACAAGCTGTCCAGCAACCTCCGGGGCAGATACATATGCACAGAGGCAAACCAGGCTGCTAACACCAGCAGAGGCACTCTGCAGCCACATGGTGAGAGCTTTACATCTAGGGGTATGAAACAACCTGAGGAAATACCTTGGAGGGGCTCCTGGTGTAGAAGGGGGATATGAACTCTCTCCCAGATGAGAAGCAGCAAATGTGTGCTGCCACCAGAAAGGAGCCTCAGGCAGACACTGTCATAGTGGCCTCTTCCCAGCAGAGGCAAATTTCATTTGGGTTCTGCCAAAGCTCTGGGGTTTTCCCTACCTGGCTGACCCAGGGAAGCAGAGAAGCCAAACAGGGGCCCGTACCATGTGCTGACCAACCATTACATGGCAGCTTTCTGCCAAGTCTCAATCTCTCCTGCCTGAGAAAAATGGGTATACATTTTCCAGATGCTTTTGTAACATGAAGGAAATTATCATACAAGAGCCTAAAGAAAGCTCTACAACATGAAGAAAATGTGAAAGAATGACCAGGAATGACCCACAGGCTAAATCAGCAGCAGCAAAACCAAGAACAAAAGTCAAAAGTAGGACATTTCGCTAAGGAGAGCATCATAGAACAGCATAGATTGCCAGAGACAAAGTCAGAAAAATAAAGGCTCACAGAAAGCACGGCTTATAAGGGGGTGAGAAATCAGAAGAAGACATACAGAAGCATTTTAGATTGGATGTCAGTGAGAAATTCTGTACAAGTAGAGCAGTGAGGTGCTGGAACAGCTGCCCAGAGAGGCTGTGGATGCCCCATCCCTGGAGGTATACAGGACCAGGTTGGATGGAGCCCTGGACAGCCTGGTCTAACATTAGATATGGAGGTTGGTGGCTCCGCCTATGGGAGAGGGACTGGAGCTTGATGGTCCTTGAGATTCCTTCCAACCCAAGCCATTCCGTGATTCTGGAAGTAAGAGGCAGACCCTGGACAGCACTGGTTACAACTCAACAGGGAGGAAACACATCAAATTAATGCAATTTCAATCTGTGAGTTTGTGGAAACTGCTATTTTCTACAGCCGTGCTCCAGATTTGGTTACAAAGACACTACCTTCCACTAAAACTGCTGATTTCTACCACAGCCCTGGTTTTCCTTCAGGAACAGTGGTGCTTCATTGCCTTCAAGCTTCATTGGTTCCCTTATTAAAACATTCCAGTTGCAGATTCATTTCCACTACTCAGTATCTCTTACTTTTTCAATTCCAAAGCAGCCGAACTCCTTTTCTGTAGATGGCCATGTGTGCCTGAAATCATGGCAGACCATCCCCCCCCATGTTCATTCAGTATGCTACAGGGGGCAGGAATACCAAGGATAAATGGATCCACAGCAGAACTGCCCACCCCTTTCTCTCTTGGGGAAAATGTCAATTTCTGTTGGGTTTTTAGTTTAGTTCTGGCTAGGCCTTTTTGTGTCCTGAAGCACAGCAAAACCAGCATTTCAAACAACTGCTCAAGAAGGAATGGCTTTTTCCACTTACGGTTTCCTTAAAACAAAATAAACCCTTCTTTATCGGTTTTTGTTGGACTGGCTGTATCCAAGCAATGTTAATTGAAGGCTGCGGTTCTGCATGCTCTAGCCTGCACTGCTGTGCCACCATCGCTCCAAGCACAGAGCAGAGAGCAGCACAGACTGAAGCAGCACCACTTCTGCTTCTCTCTATGGGATTTGCCAAAGCAGCTACTAGCAATCAAGGCCAGACATTTCCTCTTGCACCAAGGGTCTGGGAACCATACCCAGGGTTATTGTGAGCCGAAGCAGTTTGTTTCCTTCTGTGCTGGTCTTTTTTCTCCCTAGGAGATCTTCTAGATGGGACTAGACCGTTCAGATAGCCCACGTGATGCCCACAGTGCTTCAGCAAATGCTCTTTTCCCCCTTTTCATCTTGAAAACACTTCCTCCAGGGTTGGTGAAGGGGCGAGTCATTTGTTTTAAGAGACTGTGAGCCAGAAATAGGAATAAAATTACCTTTCTTTGGGGTGTTTTGAAGTTCCTGACAAGGGAAAGGAGCCAGCCTCCTGCTGCTGCCTCTTGAAATTGCTCGGCTGCCCTCGTGGTGAGGAAAGGCTGGAGTGTGTGCTCCACTTTCTTCTTTGTGATCAGAGTATCTTTTAAGACATACAACAAACGATGCTGCCAGGAAATATTCTTCTGTTTGGCATCAGGATGCTGATGTTCCATATGGGAGAACAGAGCTCTGTGTTATTGGTCTGGAGAACAGCTGATTTTTCAGTTTGACAGCAAAATTGAAAAATCAAGTGGAAAAAAGGTTTGGCCTGGATCGCTCCGGAATATTATTTATCTTGGTAAAACAACAAAAAGAATTGTTCCATTCAGCGTGAAATACTTCATACCATCCCAAATGAAATGTTTTGCACTTGTAAGAAAAGCAAGGAAAATAAAAATAAGAGAAGGTGAGATTCACAAGCACTGTTTCAACCTTCTGCTCAAGGACTACGGCCCTTCCAATGGATGGAAGAGATCCCACCCTCCCAGCAGCCATCGCCCCACGCTGCACCTGAAACCCAGCATCACGAAAATGGTCCTCACTGGCTGCTATTTTTAAATGTCCTCGGGACATCATTCCAGCTCTTGGGGGAAGCTGGCACATCAGCAAAGAGGTTTATGCTATTCAGATGCTTATTAGCAATTCAGATGTTTATTTATTTTAGCCTTTTAATTTCGGCTCGCGAACATGGATGAAGTGATAAGGAAAGAGTGCCTGTACTAAATGAATATTTTTTTTCCAATTTATCTAACCAGAGTACTCCATGATATGCAGAGAGCCATCATGTTACTTAGTGAAAGAGGCAACAGAAGTGTCCCTTCTTAATCCTAACTGGCAAAGCAATAAATCTGTACTCGAGGCAGTTGAACAAGAGCAAGGGCAACGCTTTTGAAAGATAACCAGAAAGATGCAGTATGCTAATATTGCCCCAATCTGAAAATAATGTATTCAATAAGGGAGAATAACAGCTAGAAATGTAGGGCAGAGGTACTGCAATACAACCAAAGGAGAGCTGAAAAGCTTAAAAGTGCCAAGAAACATCAGTGTGTATCTCTGTTCCTCCAAGAGGGAAAATGCTGAACTGTTTCTCTCTACCAGAAGGTGTCATACACTATTCTGTGCTCCATAGGGAACGAGTAACTACGAATGTAACTACCATCATCTGTTCCTAATTCACAAGGTGAGAGTAGCAGAGGTGTCCTTAAAAAATAAAAAGCACAGCAATATCACAAAATAGCAGTGCCTGTGTCCCAGTGGGATGAGGCAGCTCCATGTAAAGGAATCCTGGAATGCTAAACAAGGCAAACTTGTCTTCCCACAAGCAACAGCATAGCATCAAATAGACGTCATTGCTGAGGATGCTGTGTGTTTACCTGGCCCAGCATCACAAGCATAGAAGCAAACACTGCTCTGCATGCTCACAGAGAATGGTCACTGCCAGCCAGCAATGCTGGGAACAGCAGTGAGGGTGTTCTGCACATCCTGACCATAGATTTACTGAATGTTGTGGGCTGGATGGGACCTCAGGAGGTCTCTGGTCCAGCCTCCTCCTCGTTGCTTAGTGAACCTTGACCAGAAAGAAGATTGTTCTTTCTCCTGCAAATCATCTGTGGCTTCTGTCAGCTCCTGGTCTCTCTTCAGAAGAGCTAACAAACTGGAGAGCAAGCAGCAAACCTCAACTAGAGTCTGCAGTGGGGTGTAGTGGAGCACATCTTGTGGCAGAGCACAGGCTGCCTGGAGAACTGCCTGTCCCACCTGCAGCCAGAGCATTATTTATGCAGCTCCAGTTGCTGCTGGAGCCCATGCTCAGCATCTGCCATGGAAGCAGCTCATAAACACTGTCCCCATCAGCTCAGGCCTTTGCTCTAAGCCCAGGATAGAGTACAGGCAGAGGGAAGTCTGTGATATCTCACACTGAAGTTATCAAGGAACCTTTCTACCTGCTGACGAAAATAATTCTCCACACTTGCTGTCCCTTTGGAGTGATATTTGGGCCCAGAAGAAGTGGGGAAAGCTTCTGCCTTCCTGGATTACAACAATAAAAAAAAATGGGTTGGTCACACAGAGATGCTCCTCTCCTTGGAAAACTGCCCTGTGAATGAGAACACAATAAGGAGGGGAAGTCCCTCTGTCAGAGTAACAGCTTTCCCTCCCTCTGCTAATCGTGATGAAGCCTCAGAATCCAGTGCACAGCACAGGCTGCCTTGCAATTTCCAGCTAACGCACAAACCATGAGGATAAGCCAGCATGGACCTTACATTCTGCCGTGGTTTAGCAGGGCTTAATTGGATCATCCATTTTTGCAATATTAACATATCAGGGCTGCAGCTAATCCCTCGGGAAGTCCTGTATGCTGCAGATTAAAGCACTTTTCACAATCTGCATGATATGGTCGGCTAAACAATATTAAGAAACTAAGTCTCCAAACACTTCACTGATAATTTAATGCAACTTCACAAAGGCTGATGCTTTCTGTGGGTGCTATTGAGATGCATGAACCCACAAGTAGATTCATCAAGATAATCTACCCAAAAGAATCTAAATGTTCCAGGGGATGCCTCACTTTAGTTTAAAATACTGTTTCCTTACTGCAACTGGAAGTGCATTATGAAGATTTATTCTAGCAGCAAGAAAAAAATATCTTTGAAGTATTGGCCCCTTTTTCAAATTGTACATACGCTATTCACAACAGGCTGCTTCTAGATTCCAAGCAACAACGACATTATTCAGCTTCTTGGATCTACATCCTCAGCACCAACAATTCTTCATTTAGAGACTGAGTTCTGGAGCAAGATACCCCCCACATTCACGTGGATGGTTCAAGACTTCAAATCCGTGCCTGGTTACTGTCGGATTACAGCAAAAGGTCAGAATGGACTCCATTGCATGACAGAAGCTGGACAAGTCATCAGGCAGCATTAACGGACAAGGCTTGATGGATCTCAGCTTATACCAAATCCTTTCTACAGTGCAGAAAGATAGCACAAAATCTGGTCATTCTCTTAAGATCATGCAGAGTGCCAATGATTACTGGCTGTTGAAGATAGACCTAGATAACCGTAAAAAGAGGAAAAGGCTTTGATGAAAAATGCAGATTTTAAACTGCTTGCTGCAGTGGTTGAGGCCTGTAAACACTTCAGCACAGGGGATGAAATTTCCTGTTGGAAATTTAAAAAGAAAACCCTCACAAAAGTATGTTAATATTAAAAAAAAAATGTAAAATGACACAGGGAGGAGATCAATGAGCAGGCCACTGAGGGGAATCCAATACTCTCCGAATCTAATTCTAATTACTATAGATTTGTAGCACTAACTAGTCATCTCTCCTCCTTCTCAAAGTGTATCTTTGCTACAGATAATTACATGATAATAATTGCAAAGATTCCTCATATTAAGTCACATGGGTCTCTGCAGGGAAAACAGTAGGACAGGAGACTGGTATCACAGCCATGCTGCTTTAAATGGGGAGGATAATAAGGCAGAAGGGAATGCAGTTTAATACCACATATTCAACAGCCTGATGTTTGATAGCCCTTAGTATTATAGATATCTATCTTATAAATCATCACATGAATCTTTCTCCAGTCAACATGATGCTAATAAATATGTGGATGCAATACCCTTGACTAATCACTGCATTGCCCTGAGCAGAGCAGAAAAGCTAAACTCCCAGGCCAGGGTTCCTTCCTCTTGACAGTCACTGAAAAATGCTTTGGGAGAGAAATCCAGTGAATGATAGATTAAAGTTAGGGATTTTTTTCCCCTGTCTGTAATCCAAGAAGCAAATCTTGCCAACAAGTAGCCAGAAATGAATGGAGATAAAGAGAACCCTGTGCTGCTGTGCGAATCCACAGCATATTCACTTCTTGAATGTTCCCTGCAATCCTGATCTCCCCATCTCAGAAAGGCTGGTGCAAAACCGGGAAGAAAACAGAAGCCAGGCAGAAGAGATGATGATGAAGGGCATGACATGAAATCTGTGTGAGAAACAGGTGAATAGACCACGGATCTCCCACCTGGAAGAGAGGTGAGAATTGTCTGTCATTTCTTCCAAGAAGTATCCTGCAACTGTCAGATGGCAAGCTCAAAACAAGCAGAAAATAAAGGCTACCTCCACAGAGCGTGTAAACTGTCTGTGTGGAATTCACCACCAATTGTTTTCAGCGTTGGAAAATAAAACGTTGAAAGGGAGCTTGGGCAGATTCGTGGAGGAAGAAAGATGAGCTGATCTCCATCCAGGTGAAATGAGGCCTGAGAACAGACAGCAGACACACAGCCAACTCTCAGGTATGATGGAAGGAAAAAGGCCTTCTGCGACACCAGACAGCACTGGGTGGAATTGGACCCACAAGTAGACCCAGTAGACAAGTAGACTGCAACCCATGAAATGGAAAAGGTTGTTAGAGAGCAAGCCTTAAGTGAGAAAACAGAGCAGAGGAAGATGTGATTGAAGTCCTTACATTCTGTTCTGTCTCCGGCTGTTCCTTGATTGAATAAAATCTCATCATTCCACTGGGTGGGTTGTTTGAGGGTTTTGTATTTGCTCTCAAGTTCAGACACTTTTTGGTGTTGTGGGCACACTGGCTTGAAGGAGAAGGTTCAGACGGATCCAACTGAAAGCTCTGTTTGACTTGGGTCCCCGTCACACACATCCCCTGAATCTTTCAATATCAAGCTTCTTACCTCTTCCACTAGGCATCCCCGAAGGATGGCCCAGCCAACAAATCAACCACGTTTGAAACATCTTTGTTTTTCATAGACATTGCCACCCTTGAGCTCCTTACCATCCATCCCATGCCATATGTGCCTCCTGCCCACTGCCAGGATGGCTCTGGGCTGCACTGAGCTCTGCTTCCCCCAGAAATCCTCCATCTCTCAGGGGCACTGATCTCCTGCAGCTTCCTGATTTACTTGCTTAAACTAATTGAGGGTCTCGGAGAGAATCCCTGCATCATTTCCCCCTGGCCTATGGTTTCCCAGCACCTGGTGGGCTGACACCAGGCAGTGAGAAGCTACATTAGTCTGACCTACAAGGCAGGGAGACAAAGAGGTTTCCAAGACAGTTGGAACCTCCTTGAAAATTCTCCGCAGCTTGCAGGGTTAAAGAATCCTGCTTATTAACCAAGCCCTTGCTTGTCAGTCTCCTTTTTTGCTAGCAAGAGAGACAGCAGAGCTGGAAACCAGTAACAGAGGAGTTAGTTACACACACCCCAGCACCGGGCTATGGGTTAAATCATGTCAATATTGAAGGAAATGAGCCCAGCGAGTGCTAGAAAATCAGAGTGGAAGTGCACACAGCCCTTGTAGGACATGCTGGTGTATTATTCTAGGCTTCTGTGTAATGACAGGTGAGATAAGGAAATGTCAGTCACCATAAAACAGACTGAATGGGCTAATGGATTCACTGGGAATTGCAGCTTCCTCACTGGGCAAGGTGCATTTCAGACAGAACTCACACCAGATCAATTCCTTCACGTACCCTGGAGAAACAGTTTCTATCCCTCTGCCTCCTGAATTGACTCAGCTACTGAACAAGCAGAAGAAGAGCAAATTCCCCAGTTCACCAGCCAGCAGGGATCTTTCACCTGCAGCTCGTAAAGAGGCAAACAAGATCGTGCAGCCTGGGACAAGGGCAATGCTGACACAGAAGGAAGCAATACAATCTTTTGGTTGAATCCTCTGTGGAAACAGGCTCCCACCACCATCCAAGGAAACTACAACTTCAAGTATTTTACAAAACCAGATTCTCCTCTGAAGCCTGCTATGGTGCTGCTACGTCATGGGGAGGCTCTGCCCATCTCCTAACCAGCCTATCTTAGGATGCAGAGTTCTGGATTTGCAGTTATATGATCCTTCAGGCTGGATGCTGACCCTGTAGTGCCCACAGTTCCTCATGCCCTAAGACACGTGCTCTTTCTGAATATGTTTCGTCTTGGGAATCCTGAATTTGGGCTACCTCACACCAATGAATTGAAGCCCAGGATGACAGCTCATATTTTTGGATGTTACCGTTCCCATCCTGGGCTCCATCAGCCTTTTGAAGCCTGAGGTGTTCTGCTGTTCCTTATTGAGCACATTTACCTCTTTACGCTCTGCGAAACAGCAAGCTGCTTCAGAATTGCATCACCCTGCCGTGCTGGAAGGAAGCATCACATAACCAAGCTGGAGCAGTTTGGGGTGATTAAAGTTATTACTGGGCTGCTCAAAAGAGCATGGGGACTTACCAGCTGGCAAATGTTGGATTAGAAGGTCTCAGAGTTACCCACTCCATGCCAAGGATCTCTCAGGCCATATGCCTAAAGGACTTGGGCAGAGAAGGATTAATTGAAATCGGGCTTGGGCAGTAAATTCAAGTGAAAAATCACCCTATAAATGAGGGAAGATCCAAAGGACTACGCTGAGTGATTATAAAAGCTGGTGCTTAGGCTTTAATTCAACAGGCTCGGGATTTTCTCTTTATTTATAAGGCTAAAGCTCACCCTCCCTCACCCTGAACAAATTAAAGCTGGCAGAACCCCTGAGAGCCTGGAGCAGCCCAGCTCACCCTTTGGCATGTGGATCAGAGCTTAACTCCGGGGACACCAAGGCTGCAGGGAAATCACAGCCCTTTGTCAGCAGGTTGGAAGGGTTCTGAGCTGGGTGTAGGAAACAGGGCCACAAATCACACAAGCACTGCCATTGGCAAGGGGTTGACTTTGCCTCTGGTTCGACACAACATTAAGGAATGGGTAGAGTTGGGAGCTACAGAAATCAGTGGTCAGGGTGTCTGGGTCCTTGGGGATCAAGCCTGCTCCCTAGGAATGACTTTGCTTCAAGGTGCTAAATAGGATCTAGCTGTCCTCCCTACCCTACTCCAAGGGCATCCCTCACTTTCAGGGGCCTGCTTTTTAAAGGGATTCTGGCTGGAATCAGAGCATTCTTAGACCTAGGCTTTAAAATGACATCCGCATTCTCCTTGCAGCTGGAATGCCAGTGTCATCTTGATACTCTAAGTGAAAGACTGGAATGGAAACCCTGATCCCTCTGAAATCCTTGCAGGCTCTGTCAGTGAAGCGGGACTTCAGGAAAGGAAAATGAGAAGTCTGATAGATAAGCTCAGCCCTGCAGTCAGAGAGCTTCAGCAAAGCACTACATGTGGAGAATGCTCAGGCTTCTGCAGACAGCGCGTGTTCCTTATCACCGTCAAACCCGCATCAGGGATGAGCAGATCCCAAAGATCTCCCTGGAGCACAGAAATCTTCTCTGCTGCAAGGGCCTGCCTGAGAGGATTTGGATTAGCTCCCAGCAGTGAAGAGTCTCTTCATTTCCAGGGAAATGGCACCCTCTGCCTGAGGGTACTCGGGTGAGCTCACTCTCTGCCAAAGAGGGAAGCACAGCACAGAACCCTGTTTGGGGACACATGGTGCTGGGAGTCTAAACACCACAAGCTTCTGGCAGGCTTTCCTTCCAGTACAGTTGCTAGCATGAAATCTGTGATGCCAGGCATCCCCACCAGCTTCATCTCCATCACCCTCTCGTTACCTCAGCTGCAGTTCACAGCTCCCTGCTCCCCACAGCACAGCCTTGGTGGAGGAGTTACTTGTGCAGAGAGCAGCCAAGGACTGCTCATGGGTCTGTACTTCTTTGCTTCTGTGTGCACTCCCAGCACAGGTGCTCACATTTAGGCAATTGCATCAAGCTTTTTGCCTTGCTGTCACTTAGGGAATTGCAAGCAAGCACCCAAGAGAAGGGTGAGACAGGCTGCAGGAAGGTGTTGTGCTGTGTCTTGGCTTTAGCTAGGATAGTGCCAGTTTCCTTCCTAATAGCTGTGTTTTGGATACAGGATGAAAGTGATGTTGATAACAAACAGAAGCAAAGATCTTTTTTAGCTTCTCACACTGCCCTGACAGTGACAAGCTGGGGGTACGCAAGGAGCTGGGAGGGTGTAGCTGAGCCAAAGTGATGTCCCACACCACATGGCATCATGTGGAAGTATAAAACTAAGGGAAGTTTGGTGTGGGGGGCTGCCCTGTGCACATTTATGTGAAGGTTGCAGCAATGGAAGGATGATTACAGCATATAGAGCAGTGCAGAATGTGGTGAGCAGGGTGAGGCTGTGGGTCAGTCACCCCTCCTTCTGCTGAGCCCCAGGCAGGCTGCAAAAGCAAGGGCTTTAAAAAGCACCATGTGGAAAGATTTTGCTTTATTAAACTAGAGATTTAGGTCAAAGAGAGTCAAATAACTAATTCTCAGAGCTCTCTATCCTCTTACTGGATTCCTGCTTTTAATGCCATTTGTCTCTCCCTTTCTATTTCAGCTGGGCATCACGGTGTTTCTGATTGCACGGGGATCTGTGCTAGGAGCCATCTTCTCAGACAGCCGTGGGCAGAGTTTCTAGAATGCAAAACGGAATGAATCCAGCAATTTTTTTTTCAGTGAATGGTAAAACCCAGGAGGATTCTGAGAACATTTTACAAGGTTCTACCCCTTCTCACACAGAATCACAGAATCACCCGGGTTGGAAGGGACCCCAAGGATCATGTAGTTCCAACCCCCCTGCCTAGCAGGGCCACCAAACATACACATTCAGATCAGGTTGCCCAGGACCCCGTCCAACCTGGTCTTAAACACGTCCAAGGACGGGGCATCCACAACCTCCCTGGGCAGCCCGTTCCAGGGCCCAACCACTCTCCTAGTAAAGAACTTCCCCCTAACATCCAACCTAAATCTTCCCTCCTTCAACTTAAAACCATTTCCCCTAGTCCTGCTGTTGTCAGCCCTTTTGAAGAGTTTACTCCCCTCCTGGGTGTAGGTTCCCTTCAGGTATTGATAGGCTGCAATGAGGTCACCCCGCAGCCTTCTCTTCTCCAGGCTGAACAAGCCCAACTCCCTCAGCCTGTCCTCATAGGGGAGGTGCTCCAGCCCCCTGATCATCTTAGTCGCCCTCCTCTGGACCCTTTCCAAAATCTCTATGTCTTTCTTGTACTGAGGGCTCCACACCTGGACACAGTACTCCAGATGGGGCCTCACAAGAGCCGAGTAGAGAGGGACAATCACCTCCCTGTCCCTGCTGGCCACCCCTCTCCTGATGGAGCCCAGGATCCCATTTGCCTTTCGAGCTGCCAGAGCGCACTGCTGGCTCATATTCAGTCTCTCGTCCATCAGGACCCCCAGGTCCTTCTCTGCCGAGCTGCTCTCAAGGACCGCTCCTCCCAGCCTGTACAGGTGCCTGGGATTCTTCCGGCCCAAATGCAAAACCTTGCACTTTGCCGTGTTGAACCTCATCAGGTTCACCCGAGCCCAGCCCTCCAGCCTGTCGAGGTCCCTCTGAATGGCATCCCTTCCTTCCACCGTATCAACCGCACCACTCAGCTTGGTGTCGTCAGCAAACTTGCTGAGGGTGCACTCAATTCCCTCATCGATGTCATTAATAAAGATGTTAAAGAGCACCGGTCCCAAGACAGACCCTTGGGGGACACCACTTGTTACCGGCCTCCACCTGGACATAGAGCCATTGACCACCACCCTCTGTCTGCGGCCTTTCAACCAATTGCTCATCCATCGGGTCGTCCACCCATCAAATCCACTTCCCTCCAATTTGGAGATGAGGATGTGGTGGGGGACCATGTCAAAGGCCTTGCTCAGGTCCAGGTAATTCTCTGATATATTAACAAATAAATAAATATATTAAAAAAAATAAAAAATATATATAAAAAAATAAAAAAAATAATAAATATAAATTCTCTGATATATTAACAGCAAAACGTTTGGAGGAAGGCAGTGTTTCTGAGCTCCGACAGACTCTCTGGGAGTACAGTTCCACTAGGAATGGACTGCAGAGGGACTTTTAGAAGAGCTGCTGCCATAAGGACCTACTGCCTGACTTCTTGAGGCACTTCGTTGCTCTGTCAGTGCTCTCCTGAGATGCTGCTCTTTAAGTCAAGCAGCCTGTAGTGCTGTGCCTACCTATAGGTCTAGGCTGGAAGCCTTTGAGACACCTGCCATTACTGTGTTAAACTTAGACTTCAATGCAGATGGTAAAAAGTCACCTGGAGGCAAAGAAGTGTAGAATTCAGTTGTTCTGCATTCCAGCCACTGTCTGAGCCCTAAAATTCCTATAGGTGTTGAGTGAGCTTAGATGCAGTAAGGACTCTCCCTGTATCCAGCATCCAATTTCAAAATTGTCACACTGTTATAATCATAATTTTGTATTTCTCTTGGTGCCCTGTGCTGCTCAGATACCTCTCATAGCCAAGAATTTCAATACCACCAGTATAAGAACGCAGCAATTGGACAGGCCAACATGATGGGAAAGGCATAACACCAGAGGTGTAACAACAGAAGGACCAGCACAATAGAAAGGTGCTATAAAGGAAGAGAAGAAGACTGCTCACCCCTATCAGAAGACTCCAGGGGGAAAGCTCCACCAAGGAAAGATCTCCAGAAAGAGATTCTTCTGCAATGACAGCCAGCCCTTCAATGAGGCCTAAGAGAGGTGCAGCCAGGCTCCATCCCTTCCCATCACAGCTGAATTGCCTTCACCTGTGCTCCCAGGGCTGACCAGCTCCTTTCCCCAGGTGCTCCATCAGTGCTGCAGGCCATGACTCAACATTTCCCATACAGTGATGAAGGCAAAAAAAAAAGAAAAAGCAGCAAAATACATCTTCTGTTTCTCTGGCAATAGTTTGCAGTGCTAAGAGTGATGCTACATTAAGTGTCTTGCTCATCTGATCTTATTTTTCTCTTTATTATCTCACATTGTCTGCTCATCTGGTTAATGCTGTTTGAAATAAGCCCGATCCCAGGAGCTAATTGGCACAGTGACATGAAGTTTGTGGCTCGCGCAGCAAAATGTATGATTTCAGCATTTGCAAGAATAACATAAATCCCTGCACACATTTCATCCTAAAGGCTGCAAAATCTGCTTGCAGCGTCCTTATCTCCGTGGATTAGCGAGTTATCAGGGAGCTTCACTATCGTCTGAATGGAGATAAGGTGCGGCAAATCCTTCCCTTCTGCTCCCTGACACACAGTATCAGCACCAAATAGGGAGCCCAGGAGCACAGATAAATCAACGGCCCTCTGGGGACCCTAAGCTATGTATGAATGCATTCAAGCAATATTCAGCTCCCTGCACAAAGGCAGAACAGCGGTTCCTCTATTGCTCTGTGAGGCTGGCATTGTACTGGGTATTAAGCTCTTAGTTGTGAGGAAGGTGCATGTGAAATGCAGTGTATTAGCATCTTACAAGAGCCGTTCTCAAGAGGAGAAAGGCTGCAGCCTCAGCACTGCAGGCACCTTCCTCACCATGCACCAGCTTGCTTTGGAGACTGATGTTGCTCTTCCAAACAGAACACACTGGCACTGAAATGAGACAGCCCAGATGGCTGCTAACAGCCAGGAGAAGCCCTACTACTTGTCAGCCTTGTGATCAGAACCCTTCAGAGCACACATCTATTAACAGTGAACAATGAACACAGCAACTAATGGAAAAGCTAAGTGCTGGGAGGAGTCTTCCAGGAGTGAGGCCTCTTATATCTGTCAAACAAACAGAGTTTAGGGCCTGGATATGATTTCACACTTGGAAACTGTGGACAACCCAAGGCAGAGGAGCAGGCAGAAACCCTACAACACACAGCAAGGTGCCTGGCAGCTCTGGGGCCAATGGAACCACCAGCAGCTTCCTATAAGGCAGAAGTTCACCCTCAGCTGGTGGGAGCTGCTCAGGCTAAGAGCACTGTGCTGCATTTCAAGGCACACTTACAATGTATTTTCCTACTTATAACCAACTGTGTATTTTTTTTACTCCAAGCACTGTATGATCTGCTGTTATCTTGACTGCAGCTGCAGGATAAAGTTTGTCATAGCCAATGGAAACAGATGGCCCCAAACATTCTACCATATCATATGTTTTTTCTGTGCACTGTTAAAAATCTCAGCCAGACCTCAGACTTGTGGGTCATTACTATCTTCTTTCTATCAGTATTCACTTATTTTTACCCCCAAAGGACCAGGCTATGACTGGCTATGAAATTCCTACTTCCATAAGAAGTTTATTATTTTGTGGCATTCAGGTTTTCTGCTGAGCAGTGCCATCACTCCCCAAATGCCTCTCACTGTCCTGGCAGGAAACATGAGGATTCGTACCCTGAGCTCCATACTGAATGGCCACAAAGCAGTGCCTGCCATGGGCTCTTCCATGTTCTTGTTTATGTCTTGGGCACATGGGTCTTGAGTTTTCCTTATATCATGCTCCTCTGGTTGTGTGTGTCACTGCTGCAGTTTAGGTACAAGATTCTACACACCTGGTCTGGATTTTATGGCTGTTGTAAGTCAGGCACACAGTTCATTTATGGGAAGACTTTATGACTCAAGAAGGAGATGTGCCAGTAGCAAACTTGTCACATGTAGGTGGAAGGTGCTGCCAATCTTCCATCTGTACTCAAGCAACATGTGGGCAATAGGAAATGACAGCAGCCTGCTTTTTCCTGTGTCCTATGGCCACCCTTTCCTTGAGATCTCTCTTGCTGTGCCATGGGCCAGGGCCATTTGGGCTTGCTGGCTGGTTGTGGCTCCTCCTGCTTGGGCTGTAACCAGTATCTCTCTCCCTTGCTCTCTTTGTGTTAATTCCATGCAGCAAGATAACAATAGCAGTAAGCATATACAGAAGAGTGGATGAATGATAGAAGATTTCTGTGCAGTTTTGTTGGTGTTTTGTTTTGTTTTGTTTTGTTTTGTTTTGTTTTGTTTTGTTTTGCAAGAGATGCTCTCAAATGAGCTTTCCTAGATCAAACCAAAACCCTCTATCAGGTGGGGAAGAATCAGAAGTAGTGGTCACAGGCAAGTGGCTCTAGAGGAATGGTTTTTTTCACAAGCCCCTTTGGAAGCTGCAGTGCTGAGGCTCACAATGATGTGCTGTGCACTTTATTTCACGCTGAGTCCACCAGGACTGCTCATAACACTGCTCATGGGTTGCTCTGACTGGCTATCACTTGGTCCCACAGGTTTGCCAAAAACCACTGTGAGACCAAGAGAGGTAACACCCACCTGCCTCAGCATCTTCTGTGCCCTATGCTTAGGGGTGGTACGCAAACACACGTGCTTTTTATTTTCCAACGTGCTTTTTATTTTCTTTGCATGTGCATCTGTTGTCGTTTTCTGGTTCTGCTTTATCCTGCTCATTCTGCTTTCCAGTCTGATCTGCACTACTCCACTAAACTTTGGATTGCACGCTGTTTAGAATTCAATACGAGCTGGAAGATTTTCAAGAAATCTTGGGGGACTGTGTGCAGGTAAAATATTGACAGTTTCAAGTAGATTCACCATCCATCCAAATTAGCAGCCTATCCCTGATCAGCCAGCAGGTAGATATGAAATAAAATACCCACGTGAAGATCTTAATCCTAATCCTAGGAGTTTAAAATGGATTTAAGCCTCGAAGAGAAGCGTTTTCTATGTGTTCCAAAATGCTCTTACTACCATCTGCGATAACTGCAGCTATTCTGGTTTGTTGCATTTATTCCAGCCCCTGTCTGAACGGAGTTTATCTTTTGCCTTCTGTAACCTCTTGCAGAAATGAGTTCTGCAGTTTCATATTGCAAGGCAAAGCTCACCTGAGCAGGCAGGTGCCAACCCAGGCTGCCCTCCTCGTCATCCTCGTTAGCAGCAGAGATGGAGTCGATACAGCCAGCAGAGCATGAGGCATGCAGTTACCTCTTCTGCAAATGGATATTTGTATTTGCTCAGATGAATTGCTGCTTGGAAGCGCCTCTCTCCCCTGGCTGTCTTAGAGGGAAGCCTCACGTAGGCAGCACAGGTGCAGGTGTCTGAATTTCAGACGTCTCTGGCTGGAGGAGCTGAATCCCAACTCGCAGTGCAGAAGAGAATGTCCTTTCATCAATTCTGGATTTGCCATCTCTCAGTTTAATTGAAAATATGCTCCTTCCTGTGTCAGGAGGCAGAGAGGACTTATCTGTACCTGGCTGTCTTACAGGCAGTTACAACACCCTTTGTCATTCAGCTGCTCATGGCAGGAATACTCCTTAATCTTTTCCAGCCTCTCTCAGGCAGAGTTTCTGCAGCCCATGATCACGCTTTGTGCCCTCTGCAACCGTGTGCTCTCAACCCAACAAAGCTCCTGTTACTGTGAGCCCAGAGCCATTGAGAGCCCTCAGCCCTGTGCTTTGGGTCTCTAACTATGAGCTGTGCTTCTGAAATTTGACTGTGCTGTGCCTGAACCCAGTACCCTGCTGTACCCGGTGCTTGTAATTTTGATGAATGAGTTCCTTTGAGTGGTGCAGCCTGCCTTTGCTTTGCAGAGCTTTGCATTCCAGGTGCCCTCTTCCCTTAGCTTTGCAGAACATCTCACGCTCTGTGCATGGGCTGTGCAGGCCACAGCTGAGGTGTGAGCAGGCACAGGACCCACAGCACCATGTCCCACGCTGCTCCAAACAAAGCAGGGTACATGTTCCACATGCCTGCATGCTACCACCCCGCCACCACTCTGCAGTGGCACTGAGCAGGCACGGTGCCAACAGGACAACAAGCAGAGAGCTTGTTTTTCATTAATATGCAAAAAGACAACTTTAATATGCAGCAGGTGAAACAGCAATGCTGCCTCAACCTCACAGCCAAGCTACTGAAGCTACACGAGAGCCTTGCTTTTCCTCCGGTTTCTCCTGATTCCATTTGCCAAGCATTGATTTTCTTTTCCTGACTACCAGCGAAGCTTGAAATTAGTAATTTCTATTTTATTTTGTCACTCATGTATCACCGATACCAGCAGGGCTGGATGATTGCATGGCACGTTCAGAGAGCTGACTGATGCTGAGGGATGTGGGATGCCCACACTCTGGTTGTGCCATGGCACAACATGGGATGCTCCTGCTGGCAGGTGACTGTCATCCCAGCCCTCTCGCAGCATGGTCTGTCCCAACACAGCAGGGACAGACCTTCCCATATTATGGATTATCCTTCAGTCCCTGTGGCCACTGGAAATGGCCACTTGGTAGCCAGTGTCACATAGCTGGTAATGGGGACAGAAGGCACGTGGTAGGGTGCTCCTGAAGGGTAGGCTTGTGCAGGACATGCTCCAGGCAATCGTGCCCCATAGCACAGACCCCAAAGAGAGAGCTTTCTTTGGCAGTTTACCTGCTGATGACAAAACAACAACTGCTCTTTTCAACAGCATCCATATGCTGCAGTGGAGTGGTTTCACGTTCTCTCATCCCACAGTCGTAATGCCTGGGCAGTGTATTGGTAACTTATTACTGCCTCTGGCTCTTTTTCCCTTAAGATGGCAGAGGCAGACCAAAGTATTTTCCCAAGTACTCTTTTTGCAGATGGAGGTGCTCCAGGCACTTCTATGCCACAGGTGTGTGATGTGTGTGAGATGATGCTGAGCGTACCTGAGAACCAGTGCCAATGCAAGACTGGAAGCAATAGAGGACCAGATAAGCATGTCTGAGCTGGAGGGGAGCACAGCTTTCCATCCTGCTGCATGCAGGAGACCCATGGACTGAGCCCTGCCTGAGGTCTGCACTCTGCAACGCTGTCACCACTGACTTATTTCTTATCGACTTTTCCATGAGCTGAGGCAAGAGCGCCAGGAGTGCCCTTAATTTCACCGAGGCCAAGGTTTCCTGATTGTTAATCGCAGATCTGAGCAGGGATGTGCACCTGGCACAGCAGAACTCATGCTGGGATCACAATTTGAAGGGACAATGCTGAATTAACTGGAGCAGGTGGAAGTGACTTGCTGCTGAACCTCCTGATCCAGGGCTAGGCACCCCAAAACTGGCTCCCAGAAACACTGACAGACCCAATCTCTGCAGAAGATGCAAACAACTTCCGTAACAGTCTTGAAATGATTTTCTGTCCACATAAAGATCAGCATACTCAAATCACTTGCATTCTGAATATGGAGCTGTTGCTCCATCTGCTCGTCGCTGTGCCTGACTCACAGCTGTACCAGCACCAAGTAACATCCCTTGTTGTTCTAGAAACTGTTGGTCATGGAGTGCAAGTAAAACAAGCCAACATCTGGTTCAGGAAAAGCATTCCTATGGGACTCATCCATGTCAGGAATTAAAAAGCTGCTTAGGAGTGGGCAGGGAAGCAGAACAGTGCCAGAGCTCTTAGCACTGCACACAGCACTTTCTGTCAGCTGGCTGCAAACCACTTCACTGCCCGTTTGAGTTCAGGGGGCAGATGGAGCCTTGCATTGCAGTACCTGGCTACTGGGCTCTATGCATTTATATCCAGCAGTTAGCAATATGCAAGCAATGAGGAACCTGAACCTGAGGATCTCCATTCAGAGGACACATGGAATATAGAGTATCCCAAGTTGGAAGGAACCTATAAGAATCATCCTGTCTGACTCCTTTCATCACAGGCATCCTTTGGGCTGTTCAGCTTCACACCTCATGAGATACATTTTTGCTGCATGTTAACACCAATGTAGCTGCTCTGGTGCATCATTGCCTTTGTTAAGTGTTGGCCTTGGAATCACAGCTAGCAAATCACATGCTGTGATTGTTGTTTGCTGAACAAAAGGCACAGCATGAGAGATTTCAGAACCCTGATACATCAGAGAGAGTGTTAGGAACTGCTTTAATCCATGATATATTGCTTCCTAACCATTATATAGACTGTGGATAAACAGAGCAAATCCCAAACCTATAGACTGACCATTATGTTTCTGCACACAAACAAGTCTGAGGGTCGTCAGCTGGGCCCCACTTTACCCTGTGCTGCACCAGCTGGAGCAGGACCTGGCAAGAAAACCCCGTATTGCTCCAAGCCCACCTCATCCAGGCTGTTCTAACAGCAGAACCACTAAAGGAATGGCTCTTGCCTATTCTATATATATCAATCCAGCAGTGCCACAACACAGGCAGGGATGCAGAGAAAGGGAGAAGCACGGAGGCTTCCTTCTGCCTACCAACAGCCTTCTCTTTCTCTCGAGCCAAAACAACACTGTTAATGCTTAAAGTTTTAAGTGTTTGCCTTTAGCTTGAGTCATTCCTTATGTTAAAGCTGAGACATCTGCAAAGAAAGAGGCGTATTTCTAAGAGTACAGACACAATTATTGTTATGTACAGGATTCCTTTATTCCCCACTGTTTTCCCTTGAAATAAAGATACCCAAAAAAACCTGTCAGAATTCCCCATGGTCCTTCCTGCAGATGAGGGCAATGCATTAGGGAGGGTGAGTGAAACAGGAGGAGCTGGAGGCTGAGCTCACAAACTGGAAAGGCACACACACAGACCAGAGCTGTGCAAGGCTCCTAGAGGGCCAGTGTGGCATCCAGGTGTGAGGTGAGGCAGAATGTTAGATGTGAACTTTGATCACTTCACACCAGCGAGTCCAGTGTTAACCTTCAGGCTGCTCTTGCATCTGCTTCATCCTCCACATCCAAGAGGAGTTAACCCTGCCTTTTCCTAAGTCTCTCTTCAGAGCAGAGGTGAAGGGTGAGTGAGGTGCTGGCTGGGTTTGCTGCTCCTCCTGCAAACCCATCTGCAAGCACCTGGCATTTATTAGATAGAAGCTTAAAGCAAACACTGCTGGTTAATAGAATTAGTCTTGACAAATCTCTGGCTGCAACACACTGTTACATTATTTAGGGATTAATAGAAACGTGCAAGCTGAATATGGTGTCATTTAACAAAAGCAAACACGTCTGTTGAAGAGGCAAAGACCTGTGCTTCCTAATAAGCCAGTGCAATCCAAGACAAGGTGAGCAGGGTTTCCAGCTGAGAGCAGATGTACCATTAAGAAAGCACACGCTGAGCCACAGGACCTTCTCCCAGCACAGCCCAGCAATGGGATCTGATGGTTCAGAGCTCCACTGCTGGAGCCCCAGCTATGGAGGCTTGCAGGGTCAGGCTGTGGCTGATTGCCTGCTGCTGGATGGGAAGGGCACAGAATTCCCCCTCTGTGGGACAGAAAAGAAGGCTTAAGCCAAATGGGGGACTGAAAACTGAGAAGTCAAAAAGAATGTGATCAAATGATGCTGGAAGAGACTTCAGAAAGTCTCTGGTACAAACCCCTGCAAAAAGCATGGCTGGGGCAGGTTCACCAGGCTTTGTCCAGCTGAGTTTCAGATATCTTCAGGAGAGTGAACAGCCTCTCTATGTCCCTGCTGCAGCATTTGCCTACCCTCACTGTAGGAAATTTCCTTCATGTATTAGGCTGGAATTTCACAATGATTGTGCCCAATGTTTTTGCCCCATCCCTGTGCACTGCTGAGTCTCTACACCCTCCGATTAGAGGGGTGGAGGCAGCAATAAAACCTCCTCCTCTTCTGGCTGAGTGAAGTTCAGCATCTCCTCCTATGCCCCATCCTATAGCTCCTGTCTACCTCAGTACCTCCACAAGACTCAATGCAGTGTCTCTCCTGGAAGGGCCTGGACATGGCTGGGAGCTGGGCAGGGTGATGGGAAATCAGGGGTGGAAAGCTGGAAGGTCTGGGAACTCATGGAGTAGAAAAGCTCGTCTCCTAAAGCACATTTTCTAGATCCAGAAGAAGACAAATACGATTTTTCTTGTGGCTACTGTATATATTTACAAGCACGCTGACACGGGGCAGAGCAAACAGCGGCGGTGTCAACCTGTAATAGAGACAGATGACAAACATATTTAATGAATTAAAAGATGATGAAGTATTAGTGACAAAGCAGACACCCACACGTTGTGCATGCTGTCACTGATCTATGTGCCACAACAGCCCTCTGACACAGAGCATTGTAGATCAATCTCAGCATGAGCAAAGGGCAGCAGCAGCCCCAGGGGCTGCAGGGTGAGGGGCACCAGGGTGTGCTGGGGACTGTGTGTGGCACTGTTGGGATGTGACTTGGGATTGTCCAGCTCAGGCACTGAGGTTTTTTAAGGTGGAATAGCTTTTGGTTGTCTGTATGGGAAGGATTCAAAGCTGAACCAAACTGGAATTTCAGAGAGGGGAGGAATGTTAAGTTTTCTTACCCCAAGCATCCCTGGGTTTGGATGTTCATCTGGGAGCTTAGTGGTGACTTGTGGTGTTGGTGAGACCCATGAGTGCACAGCAAGAGCAGTACCACTTCATGACTTGGCTGTGCCTAGGGATTGTCCTGGACTTCACCATTACAGATAGGACATGTTTGGTGCTCACACTGCTTGTTGTACCTGACAGCTCCAAAATAGGCTAGAACAGAGCTGAAAGCCCATTCCTAGATTGTGTGATGGCTTGGTGCAAGGACTGAGCTTCATTGCAGCACTGGGGTTACAGCCTGATTATTTGAGCATGGGGGGATTTTATAGCAGCACTGGGTCACCCTGATATTAAGGACTCAAGCTAGGCCACGGCAGAGCTACAGGACAGTGCACACACTGCTAGATGTCCCATCTTCTCAGTACATTTCTTTCATTCACAACCTGACCCACACACAATTACATCATAATTCAGCATCTTTGAGGTGGGAGTAAGGAGCAGTGCTGGGGTGGGACATTTGAGATCAAAAAACTGTGGCTGATTCTCATTGTAAACGGTTGCACGTGCAAAACTCTTCTTTGTGCAGCCAGTTCCAGGGAGCCCTGGGGAGATCCACCCTGCACACAGCTCATTAACAGAAATCCCCTGCATCAGCTCTCCCTCTGCTCTCATGCCACCATAGGATTTCAAGCCTGGGTCAGTGAAAATCAGCACAAAACTGGCATGCTCCCTGCGGGGAGCTGGAAAATAAATGCAAGGAAAGCCTCGCTACTCCCTTCCCCTGCCAGCCCAGGGCAGTATATGCCTTCCCACTGGGGACTCACAGATCCCATCCAGTGTCCTGGCCCACAGGGAGGACAAGACTGGCCCACCCTCAGCCCCCTCCTTCCTGCTGGAGCAAGGAAGTTGAGCCAAAACAGAAGAAAATGCTGCAGTCACAGCAGCCTGGGTTCAGCATGCAAGGCTTGTCCTACAGGCACTGTGCTGCTCTCTGCCCTGTCATTCTGCTTTTGCTGCCTAGAGTCTGACTTTTGACTGGAACCAGCCAGAAACCTGCCCCAGGGCTCTATACAAGCCTATTGCTGCTGGTTGTGGATAAGGGCAGCTTGTAGTGAGGCATGTCCATCTACCTCTGCATTATTCAAACATAGCCTCTTAGCCCCTGTTAGCACATCCTCAGCTTGGTGACAGTGCCTGCAGAGCCTGCTGTTAGGATGCTAGCTAACACCAGACCCCTGGCAATGCTGAGGAGCTGCTGAATCAGGGAGCTTCAGGAGGCTGCAGAGTGACTGTGCAAGGGGACAGACCCTGAAGCCATCCTCAAACCAAATGCTCCTGCATCCAATAGAAACAGTGCCCACACCACTCCTATCTTTTTCTTCACTTCAGCTCCCAGTGCTGTCAAGCTGACCAGAATAGATTCTACTGAGCAGAAAGTGCTACAGGTGGGGGAACCCTTCTTGCTACGTGGCACCTCTGGGCAGTACAGAACTCTTCAGAAGAGCTGGCTAGAAAAAGCAGAAACCTTGGCTGGGAGACAGTGTCTGTAGGACTATCTTCATTTGCCCATGCCCCTGTGAAGGTGACTTCAGTCCCTGTGCAACCAGACAGCCAGCATGGCACTGTCAAGATGTGAGACAGCTCAGCATATGCTCCTCATCCCATCAGTGTGGCTGCGACTCCTCCCTCGTCCAGCATCCAGCTCTTTGGAGACAGATTGTTTCACAGCACCTGTGATTTATTAAGCTGCCTATTGGAACGCTGCATTGCACAGATTTCCTGTGGCTGCCTGCACATCTGCTCGGGGAGAGCACTCAGTAAAAGCTGCCTATAAATACAGAGGCCAGAGGGGAACATGCCCTGACAATGAAACTAAACAGAAAGGGGAAGCTCTGGATGGAGGAGGCAAACAGACAGGAGCAGCACTGCAAAACAGCATTCAAAGAACAGTCACACAGGCTGGTTGGGCACTGCAAGCAGAGCCCTGCAGGGGTCAGGTTCTGTTCAGCCTTTTTATTAATGACAGGGATGATGGACGAGTGAATGCATGTAAAAATTTGTAGGTGATCCTTGACTGGAAGGAGCAAACTGCCTTGGAGAGCAGGGCTGGAGCTCAACGCTAACCACAAAAAATGATGCAAATTAAGTAAGAGAAAATTCAGTGAGGATAAATGCGAATAAAAGCTCAGGAAAAAGAAGTTGGTTGTGGGGGAAGGGGAAGGGGAAAAAAAACCCAAACAAATGGAAAATGTCTGAAGAAACTACCACAGGCAAAGGGTGCAAAGGGCCACGGTAGGTAGGCAGCAGGATGCGATGTACACTGCAGGCTTCCCATTAAAAACACCTTTTCTTCCTGCAAGAGCCAGAGGTCAGGCCCCTGCTGGTTCTCCTTGGATTCACAAAGCAGAAGTCAGTTCTTCTCTGCCAACCTCACCTGCAAAAGCAGCTTCCAGAGCTCACCAGATGTCCATGTGCTGGTGCAGGTGTCCCACCTCTGGTCCCGTCCATCCTTCCAACAGACAGCAGCACCCCAAAGTCACATTTTCATAACTGCCTTCACTTGTACTCGGGGAGGAGCTCAGGCCTCCATGTCCTATCAGGTCTCCAAAGGCCTCCTACTTTGTGCATCCTCCTAACTGGATTAAGACAGCAGTGCAGGAGGGAAATCAAGCATCCCCACAACTGCATCCTTCCATGTTGCTAAGTGCACTGCAACAGGAAGGAGGACTGGGGGAGAAACAGCAAGGGGATGTGTGCTGGAGAAGTGTGATCTCCCTGTATTCTTGCAACCTGCTCTGAATGGGGAGAGGATCAGTGATGCTGCGTGGCCCCAGTGCCATCCAGAACGGTGCAGGTTGCCTTGCAGGGGATGCAAGAATCCCTGCACGCTGCTCTGCCTGCTGCTCACAAGCCAGAAGCAACCGAGAAGGATCTTGATACTCAGGCTGATGATAGAATGAAGGCATCATAAACACGAACAACACTTAAATGCAATCCCAGCATGAATCAGAGGAGCTGCTCTCCCTCCACCTACTGCTCATTATGCCCTCGTGTTCAAGAGGAAGGGCCCAGACTGAAGCAGGTATTCTTGGATGAAGAACAGACATGTTATATGGTGGGAAACATAAAGAGTTCAGGATGGCAGTGATTATTTTTTTTTTTTTTTGGCTTTTTTTTTTAATCGAGCCAGGCTAGGAGGGATATTGCTCTCTAAATTCACTGGCAGCAACTCCATGGAAGAAGAGAGGCATTTAAACTAAAAGCAATATTATCACAAGAATGTGTGTCTATAACTGACCAGATATAAATTCAGGCTGGAAATTGGATGAAGGCTCCTAACAGCTGGAGTAATGAGACTCTGGCAGTGCCTCACAGATGGTAGTGAACAGCAGAAAAAACAAAGAAAGCCAGAAAAAAAACCAAAAAGCCACTAGTGAGTGTGAAGATGGAACTTGCTCATAACAGGGATACATGGAGGGAAGCAGATAATGCAGTGCCTGGAACAGGAGTGCTGGAGGTAATGATGCTGAGGGTCCTTTCTATTCAAAACAGAAGGGAGTCTCTGGCTTAGAGTGAACATCATTATGTCCTCAGTACAATAAATATGTATTTTCTTTGTCTTAAAATGGCCTCCTATTAATTTAATTCAGTGTCCACAGCTGTTGTGCTAGGAGGAACAAAGGAGACTTGATCATTGTGCAGTCTTTTCTGCATCTCCCCTTGTTTATTTGTTGTTATTTTCCCCTTCCTGTCTTCTTGGTAAGTGTATTCCCATTCAGGAGAACTCAGAGCATGATGGCAGCCCTGACACCAGCCTGAAGTTGTGGAACTGTTTTTCCATGACTCCAATCTCTCTGGAGCAGAGACAGGCAATGCCACAGGAGCTGCAGGTATTCTCAGGCTCAGCTGGCTCTCTAGCCAGGAGCACAGCACAGCTGATGCAATATGACATTCATCTGCCTGAGGAGCAGGATCGTGCAGCCATTAAACCAGCTCCTGTCTCAAACGCCAACTCAAGTTTTCAACAGAGCACTGGAAGCAGGAGCAGATCTTCAACCCACCTGTGTCAGAGCCAGCAGCAAGCAGGTGTCATTGTCACCTGTCACACAACGGGGCTGCTTTCTCCTCCCTCCATCTCTGCCTGTGTGTACTGAACCACTGACTCCTGCAGCTCTCCTTCCATCCGCAGGCAAACGCAAAGAGCACAGAGCCCAAAGAGCTGCCCGAGGACTGTGCCGATCCCACTGGAGCTCCAGTATGCAAACAAGCCACGTATGTATATCCTGTTAGATTCCACTTGAATGGAGCAGGGATATGGCACAGCACAAGAGCAGTGCTGCAGGGCACCTGGCCCAAGGGGAGCTCAAGCAGAAGCCATGGGTGCTGAATGAGGTACTTCTGAGCACACAGCCAAAGTGCAGAAGTGCTGCAGAGGTGGGATAAGTGCAATCACTCCTCTATAAAGAGCTCCTGGCATCAGGAAGAGCAGGGTCTAGATAGCTATGCACCCTACAGACATCACTGCAAAACCCATGGGGATCCAGTGAGGAGAGCAGTCCTACTGACACAGAGGTGTTGCCTTGCATGGCATGGAGACACAGCCTCCAGTAGGCATCACCCTGCCTGCATGGGTCCATCTGTTGTAGGCAGAGAAACAGAGTCATAGAATGGCCTGAGTTGAAAAAGACCTCAAAGATCATTGAGTTCTAACTCCCTGCTGTGTGCAGGGCTGCCAACCACCAGACCAGGCTGCCCAGAGCCACATCCAGCCTGGCCTTGAATGCCTCCAGGGATGGGGCATCCACAACCTCCTTGGGCAACTTGTTCCAATGTGAAAAACTTGTTGCTTAACACACACATACATACAAGCACTGCCAGGCATTGCCCCCTGGTTTTAGATGATGCAAAAGCATCACTCCCAGGAAGAACATCTCCATCAAGCTGGGCTTTATAGCGCTCAACAACTTCTCATTTCTCTATTTGCTGCTTCTGTGCCAGAGGAGCAGAGCTAACTGATGAAGCAAACTACACTAGAGTGGTGTTACTAACGTTCAGGAGTGACTTTAGTAGACAGTAGTAGTACCTACAAAAATACATTCTGAAGCAGCAGGTTTAGTGTCACTTCAGTGCATACTAGGTATGTGCTTGCACGCTACTGCTTCTCATACACAAAAAGCAAAATCAGTACTCTCCAATTGCTTTTTTGTGTGTTTTTTTTTTCTCCCTCCCTTACTGTAAAATAAAAAACAATAAGAGCTGGGTACCGAGCAGAGAGAACAGAGAAGAAGAGCAGTGTTTTATGCCCTCTGCAAAAAGCAAGATCTGCTACAAGAAGAAAATGGCTGTAGGCTCAGCAGGCAGAGAAAGAGATGGAAATGTAGGCAGAGGAGAAAGGAAAGGCACTGCCGCTTCAGATGATGTGGTGGCACAGAAAAGGCTGGTTAGAAATTCCACCTCAAATGTGTTTTGAAAACTTGGGGGGTTTGTCTAAAGCAATTTGTGTGTGAAACGTGCATGCGCTCCATGGAAACGTTATGCACTGGCTGAAATATTGCTGTGATATTGCTTCCAGAGCTGCACAGCTCCTGCATGTCCCCTTGCTGTGCTGTGGTCACTGCTGCTCCTGCACCCACACAGCATGGACTGCAGCCTCCATAGGACTCAATACTCCAATGATGGTATCTCAGAATAGAGACACATTGACCAAAAGCAGCGTTTAGAATTTCAGTACAAATTTCAAATTTCGCTGCTGGATTTTGCTGAGGTCTTTCTTTTTATCCTGATTCTCCTACTGGAAGAGACTTATTCTCTATCTGTTCAAATTACCATCCTGGCAGCTCATGGGAATGACAGACAACCAACATGCACCCAGAGCAAGCTCGATTTCAGAGGTCAGCACTTCACTTCTCCCATACATGACAGGCGTGCTCAGCAAAAATGGTAAACTGATAACTCATATTTCAAGACACTTGAAGCAGCCATCACCAGCATACGTTCTCCTCCCCCTCTACCCTGCCTGGAAGATGGTTTCTTAATGTATTTTTCTATAATAAACTTCACATCTTCACATTTTATTCCCCACTTGAGATCTAAATCATCTTCACCATAAATGTAAAACAACTAAGCCAATTGTTTGGTGGTGTGGGTTTACAATATATCATTACAATAATAATTTAGAGAGCTGGAAAGTTTGCTTTGCTATAAATTTGCTCAGCTCATTACTGATACTAGTGTGCAAAAGAAGTGGTTTCCCACTGGAAAACAGGAGCGGATGAAATCCACCTGAGAGCCACGGGTTTATTTTTACTGCTCTGCTGCACTCAGGAAAAAAAACAAAAAACAAAAAAAAACAAATGGTTGTTACAGATGGAGGATGGATGAAGCATTCCAAATGATATAGGAAGGGTCTCAAGTGTGTCTGAATTGGCCAGGCCGTGTGATACAGCATCTTATCCGGCACAGATAGAAGGCAGCCTGTGCATCGCAACTCTCCTCAGCATCCTCCTCCCAGACCTTGCCCAGCACACAGCACCTGTTGTACGAGCATCAGGGGTGAGAAAAGAAAACTAAAACTCCAGATGGGAAGGTGAGGAACACAGAAGTGTGCATGGCTCAGTGTGACGGTAGGGAAGACAGTGGGAGGTGCAGCACGTGGTCACCAAAGAGTAAGACCTACTTATGAGCAATGAAATCAATGGCTTGGGAAATAAAGGAGGGTATCATTGGGATCCTCTGGGCCAAAGTGGAACTCCAAGTTAACAGGTAAGCTTTAGAAAAACCTGAAGCATCAATGAGATGAATATTTTAGACATAAGGCTCTTCTGGGACTGTATGAAACAAGGAGGCAGAAATCTCACTCACTTCATCCATTTCATTCTTCATTATTACAATGAAAACGGAGGAGCTGCCATGCTTTTCCTGTGTTCCAGTGTGGTAACTAAAACTAACAACAGCTATTTATTTGTTATTAGCCAAATCAATATTTGTACAAAGCATTTAGAGGCTCAAACGAGAGCTGCAAACAAGGTTTGAGTTTGAGAAGCACTTTATGAATTGAAGCTGTTGCTTTGGTTGCTGTTGGAGCCCAGAGGAACGAGTGCACTGTCCTGGCTGGGCTCAGCCACCTCTGCTCCCCCCATGCAGGAGCGATCTCACATGGGAAGCTCTGCAAAAGCCTGGGGAAGAGCTGACAGGGCTGCTGATGACTCTCTATGAAGAACAGATACTCTGTCATACAGCCCTGGGTGCTGCTGTAGCCTTTACAACCCAACATGGAATAACATCTGAGCTTACACAGCAGGAATAGGACACTGAAGCATACAGTACTGACTTGTGCTCAGCTCTGGACTCTGCCCTGAACTCCAAGCGCCAGGCTGCAGCACAGCACTTTCACCTCTCCTTGTGCTTTGCTCTGGGGTTTGCAAAGACCCAGACCCAGTGCTCTGGCTCAACAGGGATAATGCTGCACAGCCCACCTGTATAACCAATGAATACACAGATGTTATAATTAAGAAACACACAAGAAAGTTAGGCTAAACAGGTTATCAAACCGAAGAAGAATGGATGGAAAGCTTACCCTTATCCTGGGCTTGCTGAGAAGACTCCAAGAGAACAATCTCAAAAAGAGATCCTCCCCTGCTGGCCATCAGCTCTTCAATGGGGTCTAGGAGAGATGGAGCCAGGCTGCACCCCTTCTGGTAGCACAGGTGAATTACCTTCACCTGTGCTCCCATGGCTGACTCATTGCTCACCTCAGGTGGTCAATCAGAGGTTCAGGCTGTGATTCAGCAGTGTCCATACACCATCCCACACCTGTGCTCTCCTTGCTCCTAGGATTGTGCTTTCCTTGTAGTAAAACGAGGAACAAGAGTGAGCAAAATCCAAGCTTGGATTAGTTAAAATTAAAGATGTGTGCATGGAAGAAGATCAGACAACATCCTGCTCTTAAAAGAACAAAGAGAATACACCAGTGCACTTACATCTCTTATAATTAAGGGTGGAGAACTCAGAATGAATCCCAGCAGCTCATCTTGGACCAGGGATATGCATGGCATTGCCACTTTGATCCTTTCCTACGAGTCAAAAATACCCTATTCTTGCCATCATCTGTTCACAGCTCTAAGGAAAGACAGCAGGACATCCCTGCAGTCCCTTTGCCCTCCCACCACCACCACCAGCCCACAGGAGGAGCTCTGTCTCCCTGTCACTCACCTGCCACCCAGGATGTGGCTGTAAAGTGCCATCATTGCTGGCTGACAAGCAGTGAGCACCCCTTTGCTGAGACAGCAGGAGGAGGATGCTCCACTCACAGCTGCTTAAGGGCATCCTGCAGAAGGGATGTTCTACCCAAGGAGTGCACATTTGTGCTGGAGGAGAAGGGATAAGATATGAATATATGACCATTACAGCTCCTTTGGTCATCTGCCCCTTAAGAGCAACTCAAAAGCACCATGTAATTATGTCATATTAGACAAGGGTATGAGATATAGAGGTACAGAAAACAGGCATTTCCACCTTTAGAAAGCCAACTCAGTTTCACATGAAAGCTTCAGGAGGGAGCCAAGGCCACCAGAAACTCAGAGAAAATGTACAAGCTGTTCCCAGCAGAGAAGACGTGCTGCCTCAGCTCATTTAGATCATTTTTCCTCCTTCACTGATTCACCTCCCCTTTCCATATTGATGCTGAAATAATCGGGCCAGACTGCAAGAATGGAGACAAATCCCAACACGTAGGTTTCAGAAGATTAAAGAGATCCTCATGAGCCCTCACAGAAGGACTACGAGGGCCTGAGAGTCAGTATGGACTGTGTAATAAAAACAAAAATCCTGACAATCTCATCTTTTACCAGCAGAACTCCTTCCCAATCCCAGAGATGAGATTGGGTTGAAGCTTGGTGATCCTTGAGGTTCCTTCCAACTCAAGCCATTCTATGATTGGTGCAATTCCCCCTCCCACCACCATCACCCACAAGAAGCACCTTGCTCTGAGCCCAGCTCTGGGGACAGCACTTGCAGCGATGCAGAAGAAAGCTGCAACGGTGCCAGAAATCCAATGGTGACCTGAGAGGCTTCCTAGAGCATGGAATCCACCAGCAGAAGCTGGAAATCTGGGTTTAATGTCATATAAACATAGCACAGACAGACAAATACATTTGGCACACAGTGATCAAATCTCCATCTGCTGGAATGGCAATAAATCACATGCCCAAAGCCTCTACCTTCCAGCCCCAGAATTATTTCTACTCTCTCAGTTTCTTTCATCAAGAGCTCCATCTTCATGTAATTTATGTTCCCTCCTTCCTGCCTTCTCCCTCCTCATCTCCATACAGACAAATGGATTTTGGAAAGCATTTGAGAATTTCACTCTTTGGATAGTTAGAAATCTTCTAATTTCCAGCCTCACTATGCTCACGACTGGTTTATATCTATTTGATCTATTTCCATCTTATCCCTTAATAGCTTTTCCACATTTGATATTATCCTCCAGATGTATTTATAAAGAATCATCACCCAACCTCCCAATGTCATTTTGCTATATTGACAAAGCAAAGCTTTCAGAGTGTGTTTTTCGAGGACAGGTCCTCACTCCCCCAAACTGCCTGATTCAACAGCTCTCCTCTTTCCTGATGCAATCTTAAAGTAATTTTTTTGACTAAGCCCATACACAACAGCTCAATCAAACTCTTACTAATGCTCTCTATATAGTGCTAATACTTCTTCAACTGCTGAAAATACTTCTCCTGAAGCACCCCAGAATTACAGCCACTATTTTCGCACCCTCATCACGTTATCAGTTGTGAGTTGCACTAGTGTGAACCAACACAAACTGACACTGACCTCCCTCTTTCATTATATCTAATCGGTGAATCCTCAGCTTGTAGGAAAAAAAACCTTCTCCTTGTACTCCAAAGGGCAAGACTTTGACTTTTGAGCTATTAAATCTAATCTCTTCTCTATCTCTTCAGTTGTTGAGATTGTCTAGTTCTTTATGTGTGGTGATCTGATCCTTGTCTGGGTAAGTAACACCTTCTGCTCTCGGACAATCTACATGGTTGTGAACATCTCTGTCCCTTCCTCTGCTATATACTTCCTGCTGCTGAGACTGGCTTGGCTTCTGAGGATGTCACCAGCTGGGTTTCCTTCCCAACACTAATCACAGTGTACATCCTTTGATGGCAAGACAAGGCCATCCCCATGTTCCTCTGAGACGTCACCACAGTGCTAAATGCTCACACTTCTGATTTGGGAAGGGTGAACAGCATGGGGCAGAAAGGGAAGATACTGCATTTATCTGAAGCATGCAGAAGGACGAAAAGGCAAGATATTAAGGAGAAATGCATATTGTGAGGTGAGGGACTGGTCATGGGAATGCTGACCCCCTGCACACAGTGGCAGGCCATAAGTGTGAAGGACAGAGGGTAAGTTAAGGCACCCTACCCAAGTGAAGGTGCACACCAAATACATCATACTGGTGCCACTGATGCACTGAAAAAATATCATACTGGTGCACAACAGAAACAGTGTCCTGATGCCACTGGTGCATAGCAGAAACATGGTACTGGTGCACACCAAATACACCATACTGGTGCCACTGGTGCACTGCAAAAACATCATACTGGTGCACTACAAAAACACCATACTGACATCACGTCACCTTCCAGGCCCTTAGCTGTGCAAGGCTGCCACATGAAGGGCAGGAGGCTGATGCATAATGGGTTGGGGAAGCCTTCCTGATGGCTCACCAGGCTGAGAATGGACCCCTTGCTTTCTGAGCTCCTCAGAGAGGTGCTCAGGCATAGCTAGCCCCCCACACTGGCTCAGTGGCTTATGTCTAAAGCTGCTTGAGCACTGGTATCCCAACCTAGCCAGTAATTAGTTAACAATTCAGCTAGGTATCATTCACAGAATAAAAGAGGGGTGATAACTGCCACCAGATGGACAAATGTGGTCTCTCCATGAGGTGGGACTGAGCCCGGAATGCTGCTGAGCATCTTCCCAAGGCTGGTTGTGTTGTTCATTACAGGAGAGGCGAACACCAGCATTTGGTACAGAGACAGAGCTGCTCTCCTGGTTTTGCTGATGCCACAGCATTGGTGCTGCTGTGGTGGGGGACCACCATCACAGCCCTGCAGGCTGAGAGATGCAGGTGTTTCCCAGGCAGAAGCTCTTATTTACAAAATCTTGACAGGTTTTTACAGCAAACTCCATCTCTGCCACAACATGACTCGATCACTCATGCTGAGTTTATATTACCTTGCAAGATTTTTACTCTGTTCCCCAGGAAATCATTACTCTTCCACTCTAACAGCACTCTATGCACTGAAAAAGAGGCAGGTGGGGAGCAGTGAGGCTCAGGTCCTTATGCTCCTGCCTTCATAGCCCTTTCAAGCCCTCCATGCTCCATCCAGGGCATTTATTTTGCAGCTCTACCTACAGCTCTATAGGCACTGACCCCGCAGCCAGGATTGTCACCGCAGCCCCAAGCATGGAGACCCTTATCCAGAAGAGAGCTTTGGCCATAGGGTCAGCACAGCCCTCCTGGTCCCCTCCAATGCAGGATGGGGACGTCAGCTCTTGGAGGGGCAGTGTACCCTGTCCTTTCTCAGTGCTGCCTGGGCACTGCTTCACCCTTGGGTGAACTGTCCGGGCAAGGACAAGCTGAGAACCTTACCCTGGAAAACTTTTTCGTCTTCCTTTTTCCATCTCAATAGGATTCCCAAGGACTTGCACAAGTTTGACAATTCTGATTTAAGGGTAAACTCCAAACCCACCAGGAGACAGATGGAGGAGGCCTGATCAGGGTAGACAGGGAGAAAGGGGGAGAGTCCTGTCTGGATTGTTGTTACTTCTGACAGCATGTAGGATGAAGCTGGATGGAACATTCAAGCACATCCTGGCTCACTTTGCAAGAATTTGAAGGACCTGCACCAGTTCTGGGCTTTGCTGGAGTCGTGGGAAGTAGCAAAAAATCATGGCCCTGCCACACAGAAACAGGTCTAGGAGCAGCACAGGGAATGAGCCTTTAATTAAACCACTGTAAAATAATCATAAGGTAAACACAGTACAAATCTGCAGTGACAACATGAGAAGAGTTATGAGACTGCTACTAAAGGCAGCGTCCAAATTATCCAACAGAGCAGTACTGGTGGCCGGAACTCAACCAGAACAGTTCAGAAAGGCAATGGCAAGGCCAGAATTTTCTCTCCTTCTTCCCAGTTTAGGTCTGTGGGCAAAGGACCTATAAAACCATAAAGTCAGAAATTTCAGCTTTACCACACTGAGCGTACAATCCCACTCAATCACTTGGTTTGAGAGTAGCAAGACCATTGCTAGGAGCTGGTTTTATTTCCTTGCTGCTCACCTGAGCTTGCTGCCCACCATCAGCCTGGGGTATTATGTGGAAAAACCAGACACTTAACTGCTATCAGCTCATTTACAAATTGTTCTTCTTCTGTCATATCTGTTGGCTAAAATTGCTGGATACCCAGCAACACTCTTGCTGTTATCTAGGGGGATGTCCCAGATGCTTTATTACCCGTCCCCAAGGAAATGCACACAGACAAAACATTAGATGTTTATGTATAAAATAAATTTCCAGCCCACACAGCCAGCTTGCTCTCGTGAATTACTTCATGTGAAACAGAAAATATACTGGAGGCATCTGCAAAGGAAAGCACCATCCACAGCCATGGTGTCATAGAGGGGAGGCTGAAAAGCTCCGTGAAGTGACCCAGTCTGCCTCTAAGGAGGCCAATCCCAATGATAGGTGTGTTGGAGCTGCAGTGTTGCAGGTGATGGAATGACCTGCCCTTCTCTCCAAAATGAGCCCTGCAGCCTGCGGCACCGTACTGCTGGGGAGCTCAGCCTGCTGTTTGTTTTCTTCCTTCTTTTGAGAGGAATGGTGAACAAACAGACCTCCAGCCACAGCTATACATCACAGGAAAAAGGTTCTGTTCATTACTTGTACTTGGCAAAAGAGTGTTTCTTTTTCCTGCCTATGTCCTGGAAGCATCTGTGTGTCAGCACAAAGAAATCCCTTTCTTCTGGGGATTGATTGCACAGATCCATCCCAGCTCTGCCCACTGCCATCCGGCACCACTGCCTTGCCACGCACTCTCACCTTTGGATTTAAAGATGGTCAAGCTATTTGCTTGCACTGCTTGCCCACTTATTCTGCAAACACACCCATTTGCATTCTGTAAGCTGAATGCCGTTGCATTTTCTCTCTTTGTTTCTACACTACCCTCTTTCAGCCTATTTCTTTTTTGTGCCATTTTCACCACTTTCCAACTTGCACTTTAAAATAAATTCATGCACCAGTCAGCCCTTGCAGCAGAGAACTACGGAGACATGTTAACTAAGACCTGAGCTAGATGAAAGAACCATTTTTTGTATTGCTATAAAGCACAGTCAAAGAGAAGACTCAATGGGAAGCTTTAATGCAGAGTCACCCAGGATGTCCTTTTTTTTTTTTTCCCATTATTCTAGTGGAGAAAAATAGGAGGTTCTTAGACATTAACTCATCAGATCAAATGTAGGCAATCATTTTAATTGAACTGAATTGCACCCAATCTCTACTGTCTATATTGACTTCACAGGGAGCTGCTATTGACAGGTTCATAGGAAGGCATCAATGCTTAACCAGGATGAACTCAGTGTTGCTCAGGCCAGACATTTCTGAGCTGTGTGCAGCAGGCCAGGCCATGGAATATCACCCAGAGCAACAAAAAAAAAACACAAATAAACCTGAAAAATGAAAGAGCAGGAAGTGGTATTAGGAAAGGGAGTTTTTCCATTTGTTCCATGCCAGGTGGTTCATGGCCATTTGTGGATCATTGATGGGCTGTTATCACCCCAACTTTACCTCTGCTCCTACAAAGCTTAGTGGAAACACCTGGGGAGTTTCTCCCTGAAAGAGGGACTTTTTTCTCCATGCTGCATTTAGATTTTGGGCCCCTTATCACAAAAAGAGCCAGGGCATTGCTTACTCTTTGTTGATTGGTGGGGGGAAACGAGACCAAGGCTCTTTGGTAGGCAGGCACAAGTTAGCTTTTGGCAACTGAGTGGGTTTTGTTATTCCTTGTCCTGCTGCTTTGTACCCCACTGATGTCTGGTGGTCATCCAGAGGCACTCACAGTTCCTTCTGTCCAGTTCTACGCTTGGAGAGAAAACGTTTTCCCAAGTTACTATGGAGATGACAGCAGCTCAGGCAGCGAGCACAAGGGAAGAAAAAGTATTTAGAGCAGATGGATGCATACGAAGTAAGCTTATGTCTCTACCTAGGAGAACAAAGGGAAGTATAAAGATAGACAAGATTGGAACAGGACAAGAGAAATTATTTGTACAAATGCTGTTGTCATCAGTGTGAGTGAGCAGGTGTCAGCGAGGCTAAGGAGCAAAGAGATGTGGCAGCTTCCAACAGACTGACAGTACAGATGGGGAAAAAAACTGAGCCATTTGGGTCCCATGATGAACAAAGGGTTTTGTGCTTGAAAACGTCTCTGGGATTCTTTCCAGATATATTAGATGGTCTAATTAAAGTGATTGATTCACTCCAGAGATGTGTCAAAATTTCCCTGGCCTTTCTCTGGTAAAATTCTTCCTGATGTAAGAACAAATATCACTCATGTCCCAGCTGAGGCCAATTAGCGTGAAGAGTGATCCATGTGCCTGATGGCCCTCCTGCACTGAGCAGTTTTGCCCTCAGTTCTGCGATATTTGATCTCCTTTATTATGGCTGCATAAGGCTGTTGAAGCCTTTTTTCTTTGTGTGGAAGCAGAGTTTGGTGTAAGGATATGTGCCTCGTGGACAGCAGTGAAGAAAGATGCGTCCTCTGACATTATTCTTTTGCCTGTTATATAAATATAGGGCCAGGAGTGAAGTGTCTCATTGCTAGTGGGGCCTCATAGCAGGACCCAAAGCACCCCACAAATGGTGGATGCATCCCAGCAGGCTGCAGGAAGCATGGAGTACATGAGAGCACTGTAATACAGCACCACAAGTCAGCCAACATTTGGGAATACCATCATCTTCCATTGCAGATGTGTCAAGCAGAGACATCTGACCATGTATTGCAATGGCCAGTGCAATGAGGCCATGATCATGGCTAAGCTTGACAAAGAGAAAGCAATTAGTGTGGCAGCCAACCCTAAAATCTGGGGGTTTGCTCTGCATTATGCAGCTGTTCTGAAGCACCATCACAGGTCTGTCATTACACTACGCCTTGCTTTTCTCTCCAACTGAGTGTGATACGCTCTTTGGGGAGAACATTTTAGGGCCTAATGATGCACAGTGCTGCTTATTATTATCACCAGTGCAACACATTAAATCAGTGTCATAATCTGGGAGCTTAACAATGAGAAAATCACTAGTGTTAGAAGGCAGGAGAGTTGGAAATTACTTGTTACTGGAAAGGTATGTGTGAAGTACCGGTGCCTTCCTCACATCTGTATTCATTACAGCAAATATTAACTGCCAAGGCATTCCCAGCATAACAGAGCAAAGCTCTGCTCCCAAAAAGGAGCAAAGCTTTGCTCCCAAAGGTTTCAGGACCCCATCTCTAAATGAAATACAAAGTTAGGAATCAAAGATCTCCTTATGATTTAATACCAAATGTGCCAGTGCCATCACGTTTGGCTCTGATAGATATCATCAATTTTGCTGGGAGCTGCACGTTGCCACCCTGGTGCCAAACCCCCGTGGAAAGGAAGCTGAGGAAGAGCCGTCGTTGGGTCCCTTCAGGATACACTTAGGGAATTGTTTTTTTGAGAGGTGTGAGTCAGTCTGAGTGTAGCAGACGTAAATCTTGTCAGACAAATATGATTACTTCCTAATGGGAGAACTATCACTCTGGATCGAGGAGGACCAATAAATTCCATAAATCTGTACTTCTTTCGTGTGGCTTGTCTCAAAGTGGTTTCCCATGATGAATTCCTGTATGGGCTTTTAATACTGCCTTATAATTGAGGTTTATAGTGCTGCCTCACTGCTCATGCAAGGATGGGGGTTAGGGGACTCACACCCCAAGAGTCCTACATCAGCTCCTCCACATCCCATGCTTGCTTTCCCCATCCCCTGAGATCCTGCTGCCCACTTGCACCAGGGGTGCCCTTACAGCAGACTGGGAGGTGTCCTGCTGAATGCTTTGGCACGGACTCCTAAATGAAGGGCAGAGAGATGTCGGTGTAATTCCAAGACAACTGTTAATCACATTGAGCACTATTGCGTTCCTGAGGCACTGAGCGTCATTTCGAAGTCAGCCCTCATCAAGGCTCTCATGAACCTGATGATGTACACAGGTTTACTCTCCCAGTATGAAGGAAGATCTCATTGAAATGAGAACGGGGCAGCCCGAAGCCTCTGAGTTAGTGGCTGAAATAAAAGGGTTTGTAGGGAAGGATGATGGAGATGTTATTAGACGCTGGAGGGAGAGGAGCTGAGCCTGAATGATGGCACCAAAAAACCACTCTGACTTTCAGACTGCCTAATTCCAGTGACCAGGAGACACTTTCCTCTGGGAAAAAAACACACAAGGTGCTTCAGAGAGTCCTCAGTGGATTTGAAAATAGAATAAAAAACAGATAAAATCATACAGAGCTTAACAGAGTTTATTTGGTTATTTAGTATGACACTGACAGCCATACATATTGTGCTGTTCTATTACTGCTCTGTCAGGAAATCCTATAAACTAATCATATTAAAATGAAGACCCAATAAAGAGAAATAAAAGTGAAATGCAATGGTGGTTGAATGTGGGATTTCGAGACAGTTTTAGACTTCTGCAACTCAGATGTGTTGCCAAGCATTATTTCCTTTGGGTGAGAAGGGAGGAGAGAAGCAAAAATTGTTCCTTCACTGCCACCCACAGAAAGCTAGCAGCTTTGTTTAGTGCAGGGCATTGACAAGCAGATCACGAGGTCTCCACAAGATGGAAGAAATCCCAGATAACTTCCTCTGCTGTGATCTGTGCTCATCCCCTGCTTTGTATGCCCCTTGTGCTCCTCACACGGCTCCAGCTCCCTGCGCGGTTTAGCAAGAAGGAACACATGGTTGGAAAAGGATCAATAAAATTGAGGCACATGTGTTAATCTGAACTTTCTCCTCTTCCAAACAAGTCATAAGAGCAACAAGATTATTAATTAATGCCTGCAGAAGTGCATCCCTAGACATGCAGTGCCACTTTTAGCCATGGAGCTGGGCATAGCTTGGGATGAGCAGCATCATCTCCCCATGGCTCTTCCTGCCTTCAGTGGGACTGATGATAACACACAGGGATGCACTGCAAGGAATCCAATTAACCCATGAGAGCAATCCTGCAATTAGGGGACGTAAAGTGCAGGTGGGGTAGTATGGGTGTTGTGCCAAGAGCTTTCATTCTGCATTGCTGTCAGCCACTCAGTGTCTCCAAGCACTTCATGTTCCAGCATTTCCCTCCCAGGATGTGTGGGCTCTGTCCCATGGACGTGACAGTGTCCTCCTGCCCTGCTCAAGGTGAGACAGCTCCTCTGAAAAGACAATTTACTTCCTTAATTTGCATCTCCTCATTGTAAAACCCAGTTCCCTTGCACTCATCTGGATGGGTGCAGGAAATGTGCAGTGCCAGAAGTGTCTTTTGTTGTCCCCTGGGACTGCTGAGCGAGGCTTGGGTTGGACAAGCCCTAAGCCAGTTTACATTCTCATCTTCAGGGTTCTTATTTTCATCTAAATATTTTTTTTTTTCTAAATCTTCCAGCATTCTCATCTCATTTACACATTCCTCCCTGCTGAAGGCTTCAAGGTTAGCATAAAGAGCAAAAGGGAAAATGGAAAATCAAGAGGAAGACATCTAAAGAGCTACCCAAAGGCATGGGGGAGGGTGTTGGGAGGGGGGGCTGGGAATATGCTCGGCTGAGCTCCAGCTGCCTTTGCATTCAACCAGCACTACCAGTGCCTGGGTTTGCTGGTCCTCATGCTCTGAACGGTTCCACCCTGCTCATTCCATGCTTCTCTACTGCACCCATTAATGTGTGTGCTGGGGTTACAGCCAGCACTGCGGCATTGCACCGGGATGCTTTGCCCCATGTTGGGCTTTGAACTCATTGAAGGCATCCTTGTCAGTGCTGGCAGTGCATTGGATACTGAGCACTGCTTTTCATTCCAGAGAGTTTCTACAAGCCTCGAGAATCCATGTGGCACTGGCCCAGAAATGTCACTTCAAACAGTACTTTCCCAGTGACTCTATGGGTAAGTCAAACACAGATAGAAAACCCTAAGAATTGATCTTTATGCATTCAAAAGTGAAGGTGCCCCGGTTCCTTTCAACAAGGCAGCCCTGGGGTGGTGATGTGCCAAGGCTGAAGCACGGACAGCCAGGAAGAACGGGCTGTCAGCAGTGCTGCTGACAAAGCACAGCTTGGATTGACATCTTGGTTGGACTAAAAGATGAAAACGAGCATTTTGGCAACTGAAATTCAATTATGACAAAACCAATTTGCACTTTTTCCTCGGGGGGGAAAAAAAAAAAAAATGCCCATCCATTCCCAGTGCAGCTAACTTGGTTTCGTGAGGCTTTGCTCTGCCTCGTGCTTTCCCACCAACAATCCTCCAATCTCATCTTCCATTTTTCATGAAGCTTAGCACTGGGAGCTGAGAGAACTTCTTCCTTGTGAGCTGGTAGGGGAGGAAAGTGGAGGAGAATGAAGATATAAGGAAGAGGCCCTTCACAGTAAGGGCAGAGAGGTGCTGGCACAGGCTGCCCAGAGAGGTGATGGTGCCCCATCCCTGCAGACACCCAAGGTCAGGGGATGGGGCTGTGAGCACTGACGGAGCTGTGGGTGTCCCTGTGCACTGCAGATATTGGATTAGATAGCTGTTAAAGGTCCCTTCCAAGTCAAACAATTGTATGATTCTATGATCTTCCATGAAGACTGGCAATGGTTTCTCTGGGGAGGAGCACAAGGGATGTAGCTGATGAGAAGAGGCTGGGAGTGCAGTGGTTAAAGCTGTCTACAGGGCTCTCTGTTTTCAGGCAATGTTTGCCAACCCCTCTGGCTCAGCCTCTGATGTGCCATTTGCAAATATTTATGTCAGCAGGTTTCCTTTGCTGAGATATTTTGGGAGTGGCTGTTGGCTTTCATTCATTCATGAACTGTGCGTGTTCTTGTGTGCCTGACCAAATATTTGCTTTTTGTTATTCATTATTTGCAGTCCTTACGTTGCTGTTGGTAATTTGCAGTCCTCTGTTCTCCTTAAAACTTCTGTCCTTGGGAACTGAAGGCAATCCTGGGTGCCACCTGTTGCACTCCATATCAAACAGCTGCAAATAAAGGGAATTTGTTGGAGAGAGAGCAGAAATGGACACGAAATGGTAAACACTGCAAGGAAAAGAGGGAGGAGGGACCATGAGGTGAGACAGCAGCCTGAAAGTATACTTGATAAATGAGTTTTCATGGGAAAAAAATAACCTGCGAGGAAAAGCATTCAAGAGGCTTTGTAATACCATAAGTGAATCACATTAGGTTTGGCGGAACAAAATCTTCCCAAGCAGGGAAGCTGCTCAGTGACACAGAGAGAGAGTAGAAACTGGGTCAGCTTGGGGGGGAAAAGGTGAAGCAATAACAGGATCATGTGCAGATGTAAAAGGAAAGGGCAGGGCAGGAGAGGAGAAATGAGAAGCAATCAAGAGAGGCCATTCTGAGAGCAAGAAAGCTGTAAGAGGACCAGGGAAAAACTGGGTGGGCAGGGAAGGCAGGGAAGCAAAACCTCTAATGTCTTTCCTCTGTCTTTGCAGAAACCAAACTGCTCAAGTGGGTAAGGCTAAGCAGTGCACTTTTATTTGTGGAGGAGAGCTAAGTGTGCAGCACTCACACAGGCACTGCAGTCTGGATACATTTAAATGGGCACTGATCAGCAGCAAGTATGGACATTTCTTTAATATTAATCCCCCAGACAAGTGTTGCATCCACCAAATTACAGCAAGAAAACCTGCTGCTCTCTCTCAATCCAAAAGGTGTTTCTTTATTTTGCAAACTCTGCAGTCAGGCACAATGTCCTTCTACAGCATGCTAGGAAGGAGGGAGACCTGCAGAAAGCTTTTCAGAGGTGCTGATTTCCTGCAGGAATCCCTGCTCACATCTCAGACATCTTGTTCTCCCAAGCACCAGCAGCCTCACTTTCCTGTTAGCACAGTTTGCTGCACCACAGCAATAAGCAAACAGGGAAGGTCTTTGCCTGCGTCCTGCTGCGACTGCCTCCAGATGCTCCTTCAGTGGCAGGAGCTGGCCACCATCCAGCCTGCAAGGGCTTCTTCTGAAGTCAGTGAGCTTGTAGAACTACAAGCATCTGCTGCAGATTATCCATTTTGCTACCCCTTTCATTTCACAGCCAGGATCTCTGCTTTAGCAACTATAGGAGATCTGAACCTCTTTAATGACCCAGTGGGTTGCAATCTGTACTCTCCTTCTCATCTTCTGCCCATCTCTGTCTGCTTTTTGATTTAGGCAAACGCTCCATAATACAAGAGCAATGCCTACAGCCTCTTAGCTGCCAGCATGGGGTCCCAGCGTGAACCTTTAAACTTGTGAGTATTCTCCAACCTCTTCCAGGGCTCTCCATCCTGGCCCGACACAAAGCCACCTGCCTGAGCAAGGACAGGATTCATGCCTGGGCTGTCCTATAGGACAGAAATTAACCCACAGGGTGGCAGTATAGAATTGTAGAGTGGTTAAAGTTGGAAGAGACCTCTAAGATCATCCAGTCCATCGCCTACCACTACCATTGCCCACTAAACCACATCCCTCAGTGTCACATCTCCATGGTTCTGGAACACCTCCAGAGACAGTAACCCCACCACCTCCCTGGGCAGCCTTTGTCAATGCATCACCACTCTTTTGGAGAAGTTGTTGTTCCTGATATCAATCCTCTCCTGGCACAGCATGAGGCCATTCCCTCCAGGGGAGCACTCAGGGCATTGGGATGATGTGCAGCTCAGCACAGGCTGTTGAAGCTAAGCCAGTGACCCAAGAATGTGCTCACAGATGTTCACAGGAGTATATATATGTTCATAGGAGCCCCATATCTCCACACAGCCAGTGATATTTGTCACCCTGTCCCCTGCCACCCACCAGCCCTGCCTATCCCTCAGCACCTTGTCTACAGGCAGCATCGCCTTCACAGCCTCCTGCAGCCTTTTGGAGCTCGCACTCCTCTCTTATGAGGTGCACAGCCACACATGCAGCTTTTTAAAGTTCATTTTCGTGGCTTACCTATTTAAACAACATTTCTGCACAACAGAGAAACAGAGGAGCTCCTGAACACAGGAGCTGTTAAGCCCCCATCCTCTGTGTTTTATGGCTTGATGCCGGCATGGACCCATTCAAATATATTTTGACATACAACATGTTATTCTTTCCAAGGCAGTTGGTCTCTTTATTTATTTAGTTAGAGTGAAGGATTCATTCCCCTGCTGCCTAACAGGAGACCGAGGATCCCCACATGCAGCTGAGCCCCTGCACTTCATTCTCTGCTGGTGAAATTGTTTTCATCCATTCTGGAGCTATTGCACTTCATTCCTCACCAATATATTTTTATTTGTATATAAAATAAAAATGTGACAGCACGCGGAAAGTTAAGAAGTGGATAAATTCATAAATTACTTTTATGCAGCAGAAGTGATACGCCTGTATTCCTGAGGACTTAACTGGTGCACAACCAAATAGATGCAAAAGATTAGCTTCAGAAACACAGTGCACCCTTCCAGAAGGGCCATACGAAGCATGCTGAGCTTTCTGCCCTTGGAAAATTATTTTCTGCCTGCAAAAGACTGCAGATCTATCAGGCATGGCTGCCTGCAGACTGCTTGTTATGCCCTTGGAGGGTCTGGGGAGCACATTGAAGGGAGAAGCATCAGCCCTGCTGTGCAGCCCCGTCCCCATGAGTGAACATAGGCAGCCCCATCCTGGGGGCTTCTAGCTGCTCCATGCCCTCAGCACTCAGGGAAATGGGAATAAGGGAGGGCTGCAGGAACCTCACTGTTAAAAGTCATTCCTTTTTTCCATTAAGTTTTAAAATCATATACCTAGTTTTCATTAAATATATGTATTACATTCCAGGAATTCATTTTCTGCGCTCAGTGATTAATAATTCCGGAGATGTTCTTTTAAAATCACTTCTCTGATTTATTTGACTTCTCTGAAACCACTGCCTTAAGGGTCTGGGCCCCAAGCTGAGGCAGGCTGGGATACCAAGATTTATCTGTTTTAAGTTGCTCATGTACATCTACACCACATGGACACAGAGAAATGTGTTGGCCATAAACGAAATGGTTTTTACCAACAGAACAACATGGGAGTAGGGACAAGAGGACTTACAGTCACAGCCCTCTTTGCTCATCTCTTGATGTTCATTCTTATAGACCTCAAGGGAGGAGAGGAGCACATCGAGGCACTGTCCTGTCTGGAAACTGCTGGGTGTTGGGCAAGGTATTGAGTATCTTTGACTTTGGGACCACAAAATGGGGATGGGGACACAGCAGAGTGGATGTCAAAGGTGAATGAGTGCAGACACCAGAATGTGCAGAGCCCACCACAGGCAAAGATCCATGCAAGTGGAGAGAAGAGGGCAGGATCTTTGATCCTACTAAAGGGAATGAGCTGGAGGGCCAATCACAGTGGAACAAGGAGGGTGGCCAAAGGCCAACAACTGAACAGGCTCAGAAGTGGGGTAGTTTGACCACAGATGTGATCTCTGTGATGTCCAACACTGACCAAAGACACAAGGTCCTCTTTAATTAAAATTCCCGCTTCAGTACTGAAGGGTTTGGAAATGATTTGCTCTACGTGAAAGGTTGTGAGGCAATGCAGATGATCCCATTATTACTAGCACTATCCTGCTGGCCTGTAGCTGGTGTCTGCTGAGATGGGACCAGCAGAGCTATGAGCAAGAGAAACATCCTGTGCGATGGCACAGCCCAGCAGAATAGCAAGGGGAGGAGAGATGCATGAGCAAATTGGGAGCAGACAAAGGTTTTCTACTCACTCACTGTGCACATCAGCAGCTCAGTGGACAAAACCCTTTTTTCAGCTTTACCTTTCCTCAGTAGTGAAGTCAAGGAGGGAGAGGAGCTTTGCCTTACAGAACAACTGGGGATACACCAGGCACATAGAAGAGGTTTCTTTTTGCCTTTTGCTGTGAAGGAGGTGGAGGTCAGGTGTGGGCTCAGAGGTGACCACCCCCATAATTCCTGGAGAATCCTTTGTAAGCATTGAGTGAGGTTTCAACCAGCAGCATGGACAAACTTGTGAAATCAAAGATAATGCTACAATGCAATGGTCACATTTGTCCCAGCAAGAAATGTTCAATACTCAAGTTTCCAAGGGACCAAAAGGCATTGTGGACCACTTCTATTTTGTTGAGCAGCAGCACTGAAGTAGTGCTCCCATCTTGCTCACTGTGCATGATACCAGCACAGAGCAGAGATGCTCTGCATGCTCAGTAGTGGATCTGACACCCCTCTGGTGAGTCAGGTGAGACAAAGAAGTGAGAAGCTGCCCTCTGTATGGCACAGGGTGACACTGTGCTCTCAACACTGAGCAAGGGAGTGAAGGGAGCTGCAGGGAAACAGAGATTTAAAGCCCAGCAAAGACACCAGGAATCCATCCCAGCAGGATGAGTCCTTAACCCTGGAGCAGAAGCAAGAGTCCATTAGATCTCTCTGAAACTGATGAGGCCACAGCTGACCTGAGGGAATCCTGGAGAAATCAATAGCACTTTGGTAGATATCTGCAATGCCATACGCCCAGGAGGTCTCAGAATCTTTCATTGTTTTTTTCCTCCATAGCTCATGCACACATGTCTGAGTGGCAAAGGTCAGGCATAAATATTACAGACAGGAAATACAAAGATCTATGGCCAAGCTTAGGAAACCCTGGGGGACATGGGGTTTGCAAGAGATGTCTGCCCCTCCTTTCCTGCAGCAAGCAGAGCTGGGTGATGCTGTTCAGTATGGGGCATCCCTGTGCTGTGGGCCACAGGCAACCCCAGTGCAGTCCTTCTGCCTTTGAGCCCCTCAGAAGCACTGAGCTGATGGTTCCACATTGTATTGGTGTGAATATCCCTCCAAAGCCAGCACAAAGGGAATATATGGAGGGGGATATGAAAAGACCAGGCACCTGCATCCTGCCCTATGCAAACAAATTCAGGCTGATCCTGATGACCAGTGAGGCGCTCCCCAGCTTGCAGGTGCATTGCACTGCCAAAAAAAAGAGTTGTTTGGATTGGAAAGAGAGGAGTCCCCTGTGACCCAGAGGCGAGTGATCCAGAACAGAGGTTTCTCACTTGCAGTCACACAAAGGGACCTAATCACCAGGGTTTCAGGCAGGGGTGCTGCTCAGGCACAGAGCCCAGCTGCTTTGCATTAAGCTGCATGGTAAGGCAGTGCGAGTTGATGCCCTGGGAGCATGGAGTGGATGGGATCCACACAGAATAGTTCTGGTGTTGCACCAGCACTACCCATAGCAGCTCTGAAAGCAGCTGCCACACTGCCCACAGTTAATCACACCCTGGATTAATTAGCAATCATGAAATGCTGATGGCTCTGCAAGGGCTCTGAACCTCTCCATTTAACGTTTTACTCTTGTAATTCATGTGCAGGAACCCTGAGCCAGTAACCATCTTTAATGACCACATCATCATCATCATCATCAAGTCGTTAAGAGGGGATGGGACGCAAGGGGATCTCAGCTCTGAATAACAGAGGGATGTACAATATGTGTTCCTTCATTATGTGATTAGCCTGTGCCAGGGCCATGCTGCCCACCCCTCCAGGAGCCTTCAGGCACTGAGCACTGCTGGGTCTCTGCATGACATCTCCCTCCCTCCCAGGCTGTGACATCTCTGGGGCACGTGTGTCTCACAGGGTGACAGATGAGAACACAGAAATACAGGCTGAAATGGCAGCCCAACACATGGTCCTAAAACTGAATGATCATTTTAGAATTAATTGATGTAATGGTCCTATCAAAGTGCCATTTTTAATAGCCTGGGATTGATTGCTCCTAGTTCCTATTATTCCATCTCCCGCCCTGCCGGGAGCAAAACGAGTCAATGACTTTTAAAACTGTAACAAGTGCCACTTCTGTCCTCCTTCCTGGGAGTGCTGCAGACAGCAAGAGCAGCTCTGCTGTGACAAGAACCCAACTCTGTCATCAGAGCCACGAGGGGACGAGCTCCAACGACAGCCAGCACCCAACAGCACAGCACAGAGGGACCGTGCCCCAGTTCTATCAGCCTGTCCTCCTAGGGAGGTGTTCCATCCCTTGGAGCATTTCTGTGGCCCTTCTCTGGGCTCCAACAGCTCCGTGTCTCTCCTGCACTGAGCACTGCCCATCTGGATGCAGCACTGCAGGTGAGGTCTCACAGCACACAGCAGAGGGGCAGATCCCCTCCCTCACCTGCTGGCTGCACTGCTTGGATGCAGCCCAGGATACGGTTGGCATTTCAGGCTGTGAGGGCAGAGTGCTGGCTCATATCCTGCTGCCATCCATCAGTACCCCCAGGTCATTTCTGGCAGGGCTGTGCTCAATCATTCCATCCCCCAGCTTGTATTGGTAGAAGGGGTTGCAAAGCCCAGGTGCAGACCTTGCAGTTGGCTTGCTGAACCTCACGAGGTTCACCTGGACCCACTGCTCAGCCTGTCTGGCTCTCCCAATGGCATCCCATCCCTTGGGCATGTCAATGGCACCCCACAGCTCAGAGTCATCCACAAACTGCTGAGGGTGCATTCAATCCCATAGTCAACTTCATTGATGAAGACATTAAAGAGCACCTGTCCCAGCACTGACCCCTGGGGGACACCACACATCACCAATCTGCATCCAGACATGGAGCCATTGACCACCACTCCCCGGATTCAACCTCGCAACAATTTCCTCACCCACTGAATGGATCAAATCCATACCTTCCCAATTTGGAGAGAAGGATGTTATGGGGGACCATGTCAAAAAGCAGATGTAAAAGAGAAGAACAGGTCGGGTCAGGGAGGAAACAAAGTGACATCAGCACAAAGGGAAATACAACCAGTAGGAGACACAAAGACTAAGGAGGGAGCTTTCTGTAATTAAATTAGTACTGGGAAAAAGACAGAGGATCTTCCCTGGCCCATTGCCATTGCAGGGAGCTGAGGATGGTTTGAGCGATGGTGCTCCAGACAAAGAGATTTGTCCCGCTGTTTTTTGTTTCAGCCTGCACTAAAAGCTGGTGACAATTATATGGTTAAGGCAAACAGCTTCAGTGACAAAGGTGCAAGAATTTACTCGGAAACACAGAAAGAATGGGTGAGAGAGCACTTAGGTACATTAGAGGGTTTCAAATTGCCTGGGCCTGCCAGCATTTGCTCTATGGTGCTTAAAGGATGCTGAATCAATGTTAGAGCAGTTGGCTTTTATCTTTGAGAGTGTGTGGAGAATGGATAAAATTTTGGAGGCCCGGAGAAATAAATGCAAAGCCCATCTTTAAAAAGGGAAGGATAAAATGGGGATCTATCGACCAGCAGCTGCCTGAAATCCTGGAAAAGAGAGAGAAGGTATTAACCACGAACCCACTTGTGAGCACCTGGGAGATAACAAGGCAGGGAATTACAGAATTATGCCAAGAACAAGTCACATTAAATCAATTTAATATCCTTCCATGGTAGCAAAGCAGGTCTTGGGCTCAGTTGAGCAGCGATGGATGTCTGAATGAAGAGGAAAAATCAGCTGTCCAGAGATGGGCTGAGAAGCAATCAGCATCACAGGGACCCAGCAAAGAGAGCCCAAAGCATCGTGCTGTGGTGGGAAGAGGTGGGATCCCATCTAGGGTGTGACATGGGTTTGCTCTCCAGGACAAGGGGATGCTCTGTGCAGCACCGCTGGGCTTGGCCTGGAAATCTGAGCCTGAATGTGTCTGCATCCTCCAAGGAGACAGATGGGTTTGGAGGGCACCAGTCTAAGAAAACATCTGGAAGAACCTTGATCATTGAAAGTAAAGAGATGGCTGAGGGGAGACACAGTGCCAGCTGCAATTGTGCTAAACAGGGCTGCAGAGATGAAAAAATAGGCTGCCATTTATATTCAAAAACAGAAAGAAAAGCATGGAATTGCAGCAGAAGGTATCATTAGGGTAAATGTTAAGGAAAATTTCCCATGAAGGCAGAGGGAGGTAAATTTCCCTTTGGGAAGAGATGAGATCTCTTTCACAGGGTGTTCTGATGCAAAGGCTTGAGCTTTGGATATTTTCCCCCTCCTGTTCTTGTTCAGAAGTGCCCCTTTTTGGCACCTTGCACGCTGACAGATCAGGGGCTCCACCTGGGGTCCAGCAGCAGCTTTGCGCCTGTCTTAGGTCTGTGCCCAGATCCCAGCATTTCAGCCAGCATGCCCTTGATTCTTAGCAAACAGTCCTACTATTTCTATTTGTAAATAACTCAGCTTTTTAATTTTTTTAGCTGGATTGTTGGGTTCAGTGCAAACTTCACTGGAGAGAAGGTCAGCCCTTGGTTTGCAAGCACAGCTCTACACCTTGGTGTTGGGCATAGCACGTGTCTGATCACTGCTGTGCTACAAACTCGTCTTGCTTCCCCTGCAAAGATGTCAGCTCTGGGTCAGAACGATGCAGAGAAGGGCTCAGAGGTGTTTACCCTTGAGTGGAGGGGAAGAGGGAGTGAGTGTGATGTCTGCAGTGGGCACCACACCGGCCCTGTAATTAGCAAACTAGAGGCAAAGCACACAAATCCCCATGCTACTAAGAAGGTGCATTCAGACTCAGCATCAGCAAGAGGGTGGAACTCAGACCTCGCTTTTTGAGGCAAGCTTCTGATTCATTCTTTGCCCTGAGTTGTAATTTACTTCCGTGCCTGGAAGGTTAATTGCACGCTACAAGAAGCTGTGAGTGCTCAGATTGAAGGTGCTGTTGAGAGCTAAGTGTTGCTGTAGCTCTCATTCAGTCCTGCTTAGCGGAGTGATAAATTATGGGGAGAGAGCTGAGCAGAGGCTGTTGAAGTTCACAGGCTGCTGAACCAGGATCCACTCTCCAAGGAAGAAAATTGGGTGCATCCCTAATGCTGCACCTCCCACCTGCGTTGTTCTCTCATTTGTCATCCTATGGGATTTGTGCTGAGACTGAGCCCCTCCTTCCTTTAGATACAGTCCCCACATTTCACCAGTGCTCTGGAATGTGCAGAAGGCTTCAGACATGAGCAGGCAATAAAATGCTGCCTGCTGGTGGGGCAGAGCAGAGCTCCTTGTGTCCATCATCCCGTGAGACAGGAGAACATTCAGATGGGCTTGAGCTTGTTGACTGCCTACACCTCCATTTGTGGGCTGACACTGCCGTGGCTGCAGCAGGCTCCACCAGTCCCTCTGGCAGCTGGAAAATGCCAGTATTGAGGGCAGCAGATCAATCAGGAGGATGGTTTGTGCTACTGCACTGTCAAAATCCCACATCCCACAAACAATGCTCTGGGTCCACAATTTACAGCCACAGCCTCTTGGTGCAGACCGGGACCCTGAAACCCTTCCCTGTGCACAACCATACCAAGGGTCATGCTCTCCTGAAGCATTGGCCTTGGCCATGGGGAGCAGGAATCCTTTCTCCAGTCCTGATCCCAAGGCAGCTGAGCAGGAGGGGCAGGTGGCTGAAAGCCCCAAGGGCAGCAGTGCCCTCCCCAGGCATAACATAGATCTCATTTCCTCCTGAAATTTACCAGGATCAGTGTCTGGGAGCATCTGTGCTGCCCTCTCCCTTCCTTCGTATCTGAAAAGACTCCAGCATCTTCTTAAACCCTGTTTAGTACCTGGAGAAACCATCTAGATACACAAAAAGGCACTTGATGAAAGCCACCTTCTTCAGCACAGAGCAGAACAACGTAGGAAAAATGTGCTCTGAATTGGTTAGAGACGTATAGAAAAGTCCTTTAACAGCCAGCACTTTCTGCAGAAAGCCCAAGAGAAAAATCACCACTGCATGCCTTCCTGAGAAAGGTATTTTTTATTTAAGATACAAAGCATTATTGTGTTTGTGTTCTCCCCTTCATCTGCATTACTCCACTTAAATTCCCATTTAAAAAATATGAAATAAGTCTGTTTTCTTTAAAGATATATAAGTCCTGTTCCCAGAGGGATAAAGGAGCAACATAAAAAAGGGGACAGCTTTAGTAAAACAGCACTGCCAGGGGGCATAATAAATACATAAATTACTCACAACCAGCAAGGCATACTCACAAACTGCAGAACGAGCTGCTGGAGCACAAAGCAATGCCCTAGCAGACTGAAGAGAACCAGCACAGCCCTGCTGCATGGAGCTACAGCCCTTCTGATGGCAATGGGCTCCAGGAGGAGGGATAATGATAGGCTGGAAATTACCTGTGGCTTTACCATCTTCGAATATTCAAATCTTGGCTTGAAAGGAGCTGTTGCTCCACAGTACATGGATGCCAGCAGGCTCCTGTCCATGGACAATCCCCATCCTGTGGGATGGGGGCAGAGGGAGCAGCACTCCAGCTTTATGCATGGAGGGATTTATGGAGCAGTGGGAGCTCAGGAAGACCAGCAGCCTCCTATGGTCCATCCAACTGTATGCCAATGGATTGCAGGGTGACAGCATGTCAGCATTTCACCTTCCTGTGCCTCCCTATGCTCCTGCTCTTCTCTTACACTTGTTGGTTCTTTTCCCCATCACCCCTCCTGAAAACAAAACTCTTGGTCCTTGTTTCAAGCTGCTCACAGCCAATGGAGATGCCTAATTATTCTCATGTATTCTAACTTCCTAGCTTTTCAGGCTGTAATAAAAATTATCCTCTGTGTGGAACAGAGGCTGATTAATGTATGTCCACTAAGTAGTGGAGCTATAGAAATCCTTCTTGGAAAGGTCTCTGAATATTGATATAGAGAATCCATTCATCATGGTTTGACTAGATGATCCTAGTGGTCTTCTCCAACCATAATGACTATGATTTGGACACCACATCCTCCCAAAGGACCAAGAAGCAAAGAGCATTCCCACTGTTCTGTCTGTGCTAAGCACTGCTGTCTCTTGCTGTATCTTCTTGGAGGAGATTTTGGCTCTGTCATCCATGCAACTCTCCTTCCTGTAAATGTATGCTGCAATTAGCTCACTTCTGCATCTCCCCTTCGTTAGATGAAACCATCCAGCTCTTCAGTGTCCCCTTATAGGACGAGCACTCTAAGCCCTAGGCCACCTCATTAGGTGCCTTCCACCTGGGTCCCTTCCAGTCTCCCAGCACCTCTCTGGACCTGGGAAGCTCTGCAGGTAGACTCTCACGGGTGCTGAGTAATGAGATCAGTAACTGAATCAGTCCTTCATACACTGAATTATGCTGTCATAATGGCAGTTATCACCCATCATGGTTTGTTATGCTCTTTCGAGTCGATTGATGATTTTATCCGTACACTGAACACACAATGACATTGCAGTTGTTGTCAGCACCGTTCATCCCACATACTTCCAAAAGCTGTGTGTAGGTATTTTGTGCCCTGCATATCTTTCACCATGCAATACCTCGGGTGTCTTTTGCATCTCTTCATTGTCCTTTGAAGGATTGCTGTCATCATTCCTGCTGATTACTACCTGTGCGTTTATCAGCTGAACTCTTCGTTTCCCCATTAATTCACTTGCTGTTAAAATAACCAGGCATTTTTCAGGCCTGTACAGCATTCTTTCAGCCATCTCTATTCATCACTGGTTTACTCAGATGTGTCTCTAAATAGTACCTGTGCATTTGAAGGACTGGAGATCACCTATACCAGGGGATGATATAGGAGGGAGCCTGGGGAATGGGGCAGTTGATTCATGCATGCGGCACAGAGCTCCTCCTCTCCTCTCTTCCCAGCTGCTTTCTGCACTATGTTCCCCCCAGGGCAGCTCAGGAGAGCATTGCAGCACATTTGTTGGAGCTCCTTCTGACATTTCCAGAGCAGCATTTTGATTGGATTACTGCATTATATCCTTAATGCAGAAAGCGCAAGTTGAAGAGTCAGCATCTCCAAATGTTAACTTTTCAGGGAGCCCGTGTGTTATTAGTATCAATTTCTAACTGTCTTTGTTCATTTTCTTTTGCTGCCATCGTAATCATTCTCTTCCCCTTCCACCTTTTCGTGCGAGGTGTTTTCTTCCTAGCAGATCCACCTTTCTGGGCTCTGTGTCTCACTGCACAGCTGGGCTGGGCTGTGGGAGAACCAAGGCAGATGTGCTCCTGCAGACAGCAGAGCTGCACAGCAGTAAGGAACATGAGTTTCAAAAGCCTTATGGACCAGTTTGGGGTTGTAGAATGATAGAATCAAGTCAGAAGGGATGCTTAAGTGCCTCCTGGTCCCACCACCTTCAGTGCACAGGGACGTCCAGAGCTCCTTCAGTGCTCAGAGCTCCATCCCCTGACCTTGGGTGTCTGCAGGGATGGGGCATCCACCAGCACTATGGACAACCTGAGCCACTGCCTCACTACCCTCATTGTAAAAAACATTTTCCTTATATCCAGTCTAAAAGTTCACTCTTTTAGTCTGAAACCATTTCCCCTCATCCTGTCACACAGGCCCTGCTAAAGAGTCTGTCCTCTTCTTTCTCATGGCCCCTCATTAGATACTGAAGGCCACTCTCAGCTCTCCCTGCAGCCTTCTTCAGACTGCACAGCCTCAGCTCTCAGCCTGCCCTCTCAGGGACGTGTTCCCTCCTTGCACAGCCCTGAAGGAAATAATCACAGCATGCACAAAACCTCCTGGCTCTACCATCACCTCAGCCAAGCCATTGCAGAAGCACTGCCATCCCAGAAATAACTCCACAAACAGACCTCTCGAGTCCTCATGAGGTGAAGGATATCTTCTTCAGCAGAAGCATCTCCTCAGTAGGAATATTTGGGTCATTTCTGACAGCACGATGCCAACACAGGCCCCCAGGCAGTGCCAATTGGTTCTGCGTGGAAAAGACATCCAGGTCACCTCATATGCTTATGAGATAAGGCGTAAATTGGATTCACATCAATCAAATGGGAGAAAAACGAAAGGGATAAATCACTCAGAGCATCACTCAGGGCTGCTAAGGGCAGGACAATGTCTCCTTTAGCGAGGTTCTCCTCTGCTTGGCTCCAGTGTAGTGACAAGAGCCCACAGTGAGTGCTGCATGGGGTTGAACCCAGGAGCTGTTGCAATTGAGCTGCTTCCATCAGGGAGTCTTCTATTCTGACCCATGGCTGTAGAAGGTTTTTTGTTTGGATTTAAAAAAACCTGTAAGCAGTTCCTAGAAAGAAAATGACACAGCCCAATTACTCATGGCTTCTCCCAGGAGGTCTCTGAGTTAGTAAAGTTAATTAATTAAGGAAGGCAGCAAACAAGCTAACAAGGGGAACATATTGCCTTCCTTAGTTCTGACATTGCAGTTCCTGTGTCCAACCTGTCTCTCATGACATTGAGACCATGCAGCAGAGGCTGCAGAAGGGACACCCAAGTACAAAGGAACAGGAAAACCTGGGGGGGAATGGGGAAACCACACAGCACGGGAGCTTGCTGACCCAGAGCACTCCTGTCACAGCCTATTTTATACCCAAGAAGATATTACAAACCCTCCATACCCCAGCTCCAAAGCCACCTGTACAGTGGCCGTCCTCAAACTTCTGATCACGGCCATCCTGCTGCCTGTTTCATTACTGCTCATTTGCATTCTCAAAGCATATCATTTAATGACAACTCTTTCAGAGCAGAAACTCTCCATTCATCAGAGATACACACCGACTCTGAGGCAGTCAGGGCTTTATGAATCTCCACGTAATATTAAATTAATACAACGGTAATTTGTCAACCTGGCATCTCTGTTTCTAGCAGGACTGAGACAAGGGCAAGAAATGGATGCTGAGCCTTTCCCCAGCCTGAAGTCTTTGTGTCTGGTGCTAGAAAATCATGACACAAGGCACCATAAGGGTTTCATGGGCTCCTTGCAACCTGGCTTTGCTGTGTTGACAGATTCCTAGCCCTGAACCTGACTCGGAGCAATTTGCAGCCCCTGACTCCCTGTTTTACAGCTCTGATGCTGTGCAGAGCAGAAAGCCTTTCTGCTGGAGCTCTGCGTGTGGATACCTGCAATAGGACAGGCTCTGCTCATCAACTGCAAAGGGCAAGGAGGAGGTTGGAGAACTGTGCAGGTTTTGCTGGCCTCACAAATCCAAAAGAACCCTCAGACGTTTGTAGGGAAATGGCTAAAGGCAGTGTATTGGGAGAGTCAATGCAGCCATTCTCAGGGGAAGCCAAGCTGCTACCAAATGCTACCAAAGGAGTCCACAGACCCCTTCCCAAGGAGATCATCTTCTACAGAGAGCACACTGAGGGACAGCTGAGGGGACTGATACACCTCTACCATAATACTGCATGCACTTCTGGTCTCTCCCACCTGAAGGAGGAGATACAGAAGAGCTGGAAAAGGTAGAGAGAAGCACAGTGTGGTGAGAAATGTGATGGGAGGGCTTCTGTCTGTGAAGCAGCTGAAGAGATTGCAGAAAGAAACAGAGGTGACTGCAAGAGATACACGTTTTTATAAAATCCCATATATCTTAGAGAAGGCGTTTAGAGAATAGTTGCTCACTCTCTAATGGTAATCCAACAAGCTTCTGTGAAACCTGCAAGTACAAGGCATGAGACAAGGAAAGGGTTGAATGCCTTCACACTACGTGTAGTTCAGCAGTGGAATTCCTTGTTGTGGCAGACAGGAAAGTAGAGCACAAGCATCCAGCAAACACAAACCTGACATCATTGATAGCACTTCATTACAGAAGTCAATTAGCAGCAGAGCTTTTGCTCACTTAAATGAACAAAAGGAAGTTCTTCTACATGCATTAGAAGGGCAGTGCTGCATGATGGAGAAATGAGAGTAGGAGAGTTGGGCAAAGGGACAGAGGATCAGTTTCTCCTCAGGATCTTGAGTCATGCAGCCATCCCGTAGCCCCCATGTTGTCATTAGGAGCTGTATGCAGGTTTGTTCAACACAAGGTGCTCTCCTTTCTGACACCGATGGCTTTCAGCAATGACAGATGCAACACAGAGCTGCCCCTGCTTCCCCAGCTGTGCATACTGGAGCATCCCACGCACCCTCCATGCTGCTCCCACCATCCCCTGCAGAGCTGGTGCTGTTGGGCTCTTAGCTTCCCAAGCAGTGGTTGTCACCAGATGCTCATGCCCATGGCCCTGCAGAACTGCCCCTTGGCACCTGCAGGCTGAAGCAGTTTCATTGCTGGGAGATAAAACCTCTCCCTTTTCTCCCAGCAATAACAGAGATGTCACCGCAGCTATTTAATTTAGGGTGAAACACAGAGATAATGTCTTGCTTTCTGTACAAATTAGCTTTCTTGCCCTGAAGTTCTGGTCAAATTCCAGTGAAGGTAATTACACTGAGTTCACCTAAATTCCCCTGAAGTTTGAGCTAAAGACATTATTAAGGAATAATTATTTCTTAATTTGCTTTGTACGGTGTCAAATAGCTGTCATGTGGTACTCCAAGGGTGGATGCATTTCAGCCATGGTCACAATGCAGCTGATGGCTCTGTAATATTTCCCAGCCATTGCCACGATGTAGCTCTCATCCAGCAGATTTGGAGGTAAAATTTAATCCATTATGGCTGTAAACAACACATTCCAATGTGAAGCAGGTGTAACCTGGGCTGTCTGCTGAAAATATGAAGTAATAACTCTGAGAAAATGGTGAAAGTCTAACAATGCATCTAGCTATCTGTCAGTGCATAATGCCCCTACATCCTGCTGTTACTGGGGTTTGGTCTGCCTCCCTATCTGTCCCTTGACAGTTGCTAGAGCTTCCATCAGCACAGGCAGCAGAGCCCACATCACCATTTATCTCATCCTGAAGTGCATGTTCAAAATAGTTCCAACCAACAGCAACCAAGGGTGCCTCTTTCTACCTAGATAATACAGAGATCATAAAGAGGCATCTAAAATTAAGAAGAGAAAATCCCCTGGTGAATATCTTGCTGTACCTGGGCATCCTCACTGATCACTACTTTAGTTTACACCAGAAACTGATAGAAGAAGGCATGGATGCTAACCCTGTCCAGAGAGTATTGACAATTTACTTTTTTTCCAGCCTGAACACTGACCCTTGGGCATCAGTCACCTGGTCTCTACTTCTATCTAACTGGGGATTTTCTTCAGTTAACTAAGCAGTAAGTGGGAAAATGGGTAGAAAGAGGGTAGAAAGCCAGTCCTTTTTACCCAAAGTAAAGGTGAAGAGTAAATCATAGAATCATTAGGGTTGGAAAAGACCACAAGGATCAGCAAGTACAACGTTCAGCCCACCCCCAGTATGCCCACTGACCACATCCCTCAGTGCCACATTTCCATGGTTCTAGAACACCTCCAGGGACAGCAATTCCACCACTTTGCAGCTTGCACCAGTGCATCACCACTCTTCCAGAGAAGAAGCTTTTTACAGATACCCAACCCAAACCTTCCCTGTACATATCATCCCATCCCCACAAATAATCTGCCCCACTGATAGGTGCCCCAAACCCTGGGACAGCCCTTTACAATCCTTTACCATGTGTCTGAGCATCCCCACGGCCATTTGGGATCAGCAGAGGTGACAGAGACATTTTTCTGCCCTTAACTCCTTCTAAGGTAATACATTCAGAGAGATATTCTCTTGCAGGAGCTTTTCAGTCCTATAATGTATTGCATTCAGCAAAAAAGCAATTCTACCCAAGGAGCAAGCTACAGGGTGCATTTCTTCTCTCAACCTAATCTCTCTGAGAACTGAAAAGGCCAGCAGCTCTGCTGGCTGTGGTGGACAGAGAAGAGTTCAATTTGCTGCCTGAACATACCCCTGCGTAAACCAGGCTGTGATGTATATGTGGAATTCATCCCAGTGAGACAAGGTCAAAAGCTATTAGGAGAACGTGGTGGATCTTTCTGAGAAAGTGCTGCTTTTATTATACATAAAGCTTAAATCACAGGTCCTCTGCAAACCCAAACACATCTGCTTTTCCTCCCATATCTATGCTGTCCAGGGCTTTGGACTACTGCTGCTGTCCCTGAACTCACCAAAAATAACAGTTCAGTTGCCACTTAAAGTCATAAAGGTTGGAAAAGACCTCTAAGATCATCAGGTCCTACCTATGTATAAACAATAAAGATACAGGAAAGTTAGGCTAAGTAAGATTATCACAACAGGAAGATAATAAATGGAAAATGCTTACCAATTGCAGGCTTGTAATATTCCCCACAACAAGTGACCTCCAGGGAGAGAACCTTCCTCAGTGGCAGTCAGCACTTAAATGGGATCTAGGAGAGATGGAGCCAGGCTCCACTCCTTCTGGTAGCACAGGTGAATTGCCTTCACCTGTGCTCCTGTAGCTGACTCATTGCTTGCCTCAGGTGGTCAATCAGAGGTTCAGGCTGTGATTCAGCAGTGCCCATACACACCTACCACTAATACTGCCCAATGACCTTGTCCTTCAGTGCCACATCTCCACCATTCTGGAACACCTCCATGGTTGGTGACTCCACCATTCCCTGGATAGCTGTGCCACTGCATCACCACTCTTTCAGAGAATAAATGTTTCCTAATAGCCAACCTGAACCTCTTCTAGCACATCTTGAGGCCATCACCTCTCGTCCTATTGCTGTTACATGGGAGCAGTCCAATCCCCACCTCATCGCAATCTCCTTTCAGCAGCTGGGAGCAATGAGGTCTCTGCTGAGCTTTCTGAGCCATCCCAGCCCTCTCATCTACTTCCTCTAAGACATGTACTCCAGACATGCTTTGTTCACAGCTTTGTTCCCCATCTGTAGGCACTCTTCAAGAACTCGATGTCTTTCCAGCTTCACAGGTAAAACTATAGCAAGAAAAACTCCAGCGAAAAATTCCTGAGTATATTAGAAAATTGTCAAACAGTGGGAGACTGGCACAGTGCAGTTCAAAGAGAAGACTGCCATATGGACATGCACCGCATTGAGAGCAATGAATGATCAGGAGAAAACAAAATGGGGAATCAGAGTCACATTTCACCTTTTGTCTTGAGAGCAGAAAGCTTCTTCCCCCTCTCCCACCTGGGTGTTTTCACACTGGGTATGACCTAGAGTTGTGTTCATCGGAGTTAGGATCTGGATTCACACCTTAGTCCTTCTTGTGGAACCACCTGCATGGCAGCCAGAATCACGATGACCTCCTGTCCCTCATTTTAGAGGCTAATTAATCCTTCTTAGTTTTCATTTCTTTTGGGAGGTGATTGCTCATTCTCTCTTGCAAGGAAGGATCCCTATTCCATTTGCCACACAAGACATAGGTTGGCCATTCCAACAAGTCAGCGCCACTGCTGATTAAAGCTTGCTCTCAGCAGGACTTCAGCTGGGGAGGCCTCATCTCTTAACAAAGCCAGTCATAAAGTTAAGGAGAAAAGATCTTTTTGTGTTGCCAAAGGCCACGTTCCCCATAACTCACACTGCAAATCAGATACAGCATTATGTTCTGCCAGACGTGCTATTATCATCGGCCTTTGCTTCTGCACTTGTCAATCAGGCAGGGAAAAGGCATACAAAAAGGCTCCTGGACACATCCACTGAGACAAAGCAGCAAATGTTCGGCCTATCTGGACACGTTGACATTTTATTGCAAAGACTTGGTGAGTCTAATGAGCAGAACAGGGGCACTGAAATGCTGAGTATCATCACCTCTTGGACGGGGCTCATTGGGATGGAGTTCAGCGTACTTCATCCCACATACTAAGAAATCACATCTACATTGCACCTTGAAAACCAAATATTTACTATGTTACTTATAGGGTATTCTTCAAAAGTTTTTCCATTTTCTGTTGGGATAAAATGACATTTGGAATGTGTGCTTACAGGATTTTAACCTACAGCTGTGATAACAATATATAGTCCATCTTTTCTCCATATGGGTAGTTTTTAATCCATAAGCACTTCTTAGTTAAACATCATCTGGAGGGCAAACAGAGTGACTAAGAGCTGCGCCCAATCATGGTAAGATTTCCATATCCCATGTGAATTGTGACTGCAGCAAGCCAAAGCACGACCCTATAAAGAGAGCAGATTTCTGTTTTCCCCATTGAGAAGGTCCTCCATGGATCACTAAACACAGCCACCATTTCCATGAGTGCTACTGGAGTTTATATGGAAGTAGGTTCTCAATGGCTTGAGGTGGGTAATTAGAGACAAGTCGCTATGCAAATGAAAGCACAAATGCTAAAATGATGGCATTAGGATTCCACAGAATAGAATTGTAAATAATTATATGTATAATTACTTTATCATGGAACTTGCAAGAGCAAACCTCCTGAAACTTTTGCCCAAGGAAAATATTGGAAAAGGCCAAATAACTGCTGCAGAAACAGGAGTGCATTGCAGCATTATTGGTGATCATAAACATGGACTTTGTGATTGTGATAAGAAATGAAGCATTGCTCTTTGTCTAGCTCCACCTCCTGATAAAATGGTAAATCCTGGCAGGGCAAAAAGGTGTGCATACCATCAACAGCACATGGCCTCTCCTTCAACTAAGGAAAACTATTAAGATAGACTAGGTGTGTTTTAATTTACTGTTGGTGCTTCAAGCTGTGCAAATGAAAAACATTTGTACTACAACTTTGTTATTATCTACTTGATTATTATCAAGATAAGAAAGACCCTACAGTGTTTATTTCAGAATACAAGGAAAAAATCAAACATTTTGATATTTTGACTACTTATCTTCGTTATTAGATTCTATTAGATCCCTATGATATAATATGCCATGGATACGTCATCATTTTATCTTGAAAATCATCAATTAACAATTTCAATCACTCTTAATTTATGAAAAGTCTTTCAGCACTGCAGGTATCCTTCATTTTTGGCAACCCTAAGCAGATAGAAATATTGAGGTTTATTCCCTCAAGACGTTTCTCTCTCCACTGTGCAAGCAAAAGGATCTTTCTGCTTTCCAGTTATTAGAGGTTACTTCTGTGCACTGAGGAAAGGCTTTCCATATTGCATTTTTTAAAGTTATTAAACAGCAATAAAGCCAGTGATGCAGAGAACCTCTTTATAATAAAGCAATACGTACATGTATATTTACTCATTTCCCGAGACACTACAAGCTTTTCTTTTTACGACACAGCTAATTAAAATAGTCTCATCCTGTGCTCTGTTTATGAAGTATTACAGATACCAAACTGTGAGTTAAAGGCAAAAAAATGGTGACAGATTATTTGGCCACAAGTAAGGCTCCTATTAAAGACACTGGCACTGGCAAAGTGGAAGGGAAGCACAGGAGTTTCAGTACATTGCATGTAGCCATCTTGGGGTGAAGAGCTTCCCTTCCCTTCCCTTCCCTTCCCTTCCCTTCCCTTCCCTTCCCTTCCCCTCCTCTCCCTCTCCCTTTCCTTTCCCTTTCCTCTCCCCTTCCAGAGGTTTTCCAGATGTTTTAAGCTCATTTACCTACTTATATGAGGGCTGTTATGGACAGTAAAACTCAGCACAGTGCATATACACAATCCAGGAGTCTGGTATGTGGGAAAGGCTGAATCTCAAGCTTCAGGTTCTTCCAAATTCTTACATCAGGGATATATGCTGTTCAAATATCAATGGAAAAGAATATTTTCCTTGAATAACTAAATACAAATAGGCTGCAGAGATCTATGAAATACTGAATCTGTTAGGGCTAGCCTGCAAATTACAGTTAATCCTATTTGTACATGTAAAGAGTGTTTTACAATTCATTAAAAGTGGTACTGATGCCCTAGAATGCACTAAAGGTGATTAATATGTACCGCTTTAAATAATACAACAGACTTTACAAAGTTTGAATTATTTATGAGAGCAGCAGTAACATCTAGCAGAAATAAAAATAAATGAATGACTGAGGAAAAGAGTGTTTTTCTAAACGTTACTTAAGATAGAGCATTATTTCCTCTTTCCCAGTCAGCAGTGCCTCGTTTTTTAGAGAAAATGAGAATTGCAGAAATTGGAGGCATCCCTGGAAATCACCTCATCCAGCTCCTTGCTCCAGTTGGTCACCCTGCACCACGGCCAGTCAGGCTTTGGCCTCCTCCAAGGATGGAGGCTTCTCAAGCTCTCTGGATGCCATTCCAAGCCATTGGCTGACCTTCAGCTCCCACCAGCAGATGTGCAGAAGGTCTAACTAAAACCTAACTAAAACTGAACTAAAACCTCAGCGAGATGCAATGAGCAATGAGAGCTTGCCTCTCCTGTCCCCAACGCACCCAGTTAGCAGCGTTTGGCCACACTCAGCCCCATGGCGTTTTGTTGCCCTGCCAGGCTGCAGCAGCACAGTCAGGATTTATCCCTGGTGCAGCCCCCTCCAGCAGCTGTTAGATGAAAATGGAAAAAAGAGCCCTCCGTCACCCCCTGGGGACCCATCAAGACAGAAACTCCAAGCATCCATTGCGAAGATGGACAGTTTTAATCCCACACAAGAGCCCACAGACACTTACCCTGACTGTAGGGCATAAGGCAGTGCTCACTTTGCTGGCACATGCCTGCTCTCACCTCCTGATATTTTTATTATTTTGCTGACAGTTTTTCTTTCTGGCTGTCTTATGAGGCAGACTTTTCATTTTGGTTAAAGCCCAGCGAGTATCAAGCAGGGCCAGGGCTGGAGGAGGTCAAGGGAGGAGGCATGAGTTGCAACTAGCTTGCTGTAAGCTTTCCCTAGACCCAGCTGCCAGCTCCTCCTGCTGTTACCACATGATGGATTTGTTCTCAGCTCCTTGCATGATCCCTTGTACAGCAAAAGCGTTGAGAGAGCAATGACACCCAAATCTGGGCTGGGTGTCCAGCGTCCTCCAGTGATGCTGTAGCAAAACACACAACCGTGCAATGAGAATCCTACAAAAAGCAGACATTGACCTACTGGACAGGAAAACATTCCATATCTGACAGCTGTGATGGAACTGGGTGGGTATTTCCACCACTAAGGGCACACAGGAGATAGAATGGTTCAGAAAGCCTGAAAGGAACGATGCATTGTCCGTGATGGAGGGGCAGGAGACAAAACACGCACATTCCAGATGCTCAGGGTTGGCTGACCTGACCGTTCTGTTCTGTCCACAGACCTGTCAGTTATCAGCTTCCCTCCCCTCTCCTTCAGCCACTGCGCTGCTCAAACAGCTCATTTCTTTCCAGCGGAGCTGTTTGTTTGGAAACGTGCCACTGACAAAGTTGTTTTTCTCTTCTGTTTCTTATTATGACACAGCATCACAGTCATTAGCACTTCACATTTAGTGACAACATTTTTCCTTTGGAGACTGTTATTATACAAGATTACAAGGCAGGAACTATCGGAATGCTTCTCAAGGGGAACTGGTTATTGTGTCCAACAAAACTTATGTTGATTTTGAAGCATACTTTAGAAAACTACCACCAGCCATTAGGATCAAAACCAAGCTCTTATTGTGTATTGCCATCTAAATTGGCTCCGTACTCCACATGTGCACTGCATGAAGGAAAGGAAGCACTCTGGGGTCTCTCCTGCAGCCCTGGGGGGTTGCAGGCAAGATGGGATGAGTTAGAAAAGGCAATGAGATGACCTGTTCTCACCCTGGCATTCATTTGATCAAATTACTGAGCACCTGCTAGCGAACAGAAACAACAGTTTCTACACCTGGACAGTGTAGGGAGCAATGCTGGGTGAGTAATTGATTTTTCAGTTCAACTACTAAGTTAAAAAGTGGGAAAAAGAAATCAATGTGATCCAAATTCTAGTCTTTTTTTTTTTTTTTTCCAGCAAGAAAACATAAAAGAAAAAATAAATTCTACTTCAGTGATTAAAAACAAAAATTTTAATTCCATTTTGAGCAAAAAATGGGAATGTCTGCAGCACCTGCATGTTGGAAACCAAAATTATAGTATCCCAACACCCAACAGACACCTAAATTTTGCATCAGTGTAGAACAGATCCACATCTCAGCCACGTGTTTCATAGTGGGTCTGTGTCCAAATGGGGAGTGCTCAGTGCAGGAGAGACATGAACACGAGACATGGCCAGAGAAGGGATGGAACATCTCTCCATGAGGACAGGTTGAGAGTTGGGGTTGTGCAGCCTGGAGAGGGAAGGGCTGCCAGGAGAGCTGAGAGCAGCCTTTGGTATCTAATGAGGGGCCATACAAAAGAAAGGGACAGACTCTTCAGTACAGTCTGTGTGATAGGATGAGGGGAAATGGATTCAAACTAAAAGAGTGGATTTTTTTGACTGGGTATAAAGAAAATGTTGTTTACAACGAGGGTAGTGAGGCAGTGGCTCAGGTTGCCCAGAGAGGTGGTGAATACCCCATCCCTGCAGACAGCCAAGGCCAGGGGATGGGACCCTCAGCTCTGATGGAGCTCTGGGGGTCCCCATTCATCACAGTTGGACCAGATGGCCTTTAAGGGTTCTTTCCAACTCAAACAATTCTATATCTATGATTCTACACCTGTCTTGTGTTTTACCACTGGAATGAAGAAGGCAGGCAGCCATCCCTCCACTGCCACGTCAGGGTCATCCTGAGCTTCTAATTAAGTGGTAATTGATGGGGGAAAGTAGCTGATCTTCTTGAGACTGGATTTGTTCATTTTCAACAGAAGGAACATCTTGCAACACAGTTACTTTGAAATACAGATTAGAGCCAAGTGTTTCAGGTTGGTTCCTCTCTGAGCCTCCTGAAGGCATCCACCAGATCTCATCGCCATTTCAATTTACAAACTTGCCCAGTGACTAAAGTTGTTATTATTAAGTTTTAATTCTACTTCACCCAGATGGAATTGCTGGATGAAATAGAAGGTGTCTCCCAGGAAACACAGCTTCACAGCAGCCCCCACATGGCAGAACCCTCCAGCCTGGCAGCCTGCAGATCTTTAGGGATAGGTAAATCAATCCCCATCATGGCATAGGAAAAAAAAAAAAAAAAAAACTGCTGTGGCAGCACAAAGGATGGATAACACAGCAGGGCCATGAAAAAAATGCATGAAATGGTGGGCTCCCTTCATTCTGCACAATGTAAGGCAGAGGAAAGCAGGTAGACCTGATCTTAGGATGAACTGAGATGCATCAGAACTCCCCTCACCGCAATGAGACGTTCTATGTCCCTGAATGCTGCAATCACACATCTGCTGCCATGAGTGAGGAGCTGCTCTCTGCCTTTGCAGCTGCTGTTGGGAGAGCAGACACAGCTTCCCGAGCTGCCAGTCTATCACCTCCCATCAGCACAAAGTATGTTTTGATAAAGAAATGAAATACACAAGCTGAGGATAATTGCAGGTTGTAGATAGCGATAATAGCTGCAATTTGGATTGTGGAGGCAATAAACCCAGGCTCAGTCGCTGGCTGCTTTGTTTGGGAAAGAGCCCACACTGCAAACGCTGAAAATGAAATTTATGAAAAATACATCTTTCAGGAAAAGAAATTAGTGTCTATCTGTTGCTGTGGTTGCGGGAGACTGGGAGCTTTAACTTCCTGCAGGCTAAGCCAAAAAGTTTGCATTGGGAGGCAGCCAGCACAGGTGGGACAAACCACTGCCAGAGTCTGCCATTGCCAGTCATTGGCCATACTGCACTGACCATGAGTTTTTAGGTCATTCACAGTGGGCTGGGATAAATTTGACTCCCATTTGATTGGCATCAGGTCATCAAACAATAAATGGCTCCCACCGAGGCCTCCCTGTTCGTGCCATTGGGCTGTAAAACATTCCTAATTGAACCTACTGCTGATGGCCGACTCGTGTCGTGCTGCTCCAGTTTACAGCAAGAGCTCAGCAGTTCCCACAGCGAGCAGAAGATAAGGAAAATCCCATCTCATTTTCTTTCCTCTTGTCTTCCTTTCTTCTTCTGTAGCAGTCTGGAGCTTTCTGTTGGCATCTGAATTCTGTCTGGCTTCAAGCACCTCAGGTAGAGCAAGACAAAAAAAAAGATGAAAAAGAGAAGATGCAATTAATAAACTGAGAGTCAGAGTGAACAAGACTACATTTCATTTTTAACCAAATTCAACTACTGCACTGTGCATGCAGTAATAGAGGAAATTGGAAATACACCACTGTTCCATTTAGACACCTTCCAAATGGAAATGCTGCATTACGGAAATGCAGGAGCACTTCAATTTTGTGTTGGTTTTTCTTTTCCTTTTAAATTAAATTGCATCTTTTCTATGTAAAAGTGGCCAACATCAAGCAAGAAAGACGCACATAAACCAGGCAAATAGCTCAAAAATAAAGCACAGTATTTATCCGCCTAATGAAAACATTCCAGGCTGACCCTAAATTAATTATTTTTTTTTCCCCTATGATGTGCAAGAACAACAACAACAAAAAAATCCTTCCCCAGCAAACCCAGGAGGATTTTTAGGCTGGGTCACTGACACGATAACTCCATTATTTTTCCAGATCATCTCTGAACATGTGAAGTTTCAATCATCTCCATCCCAGAACTTCTTCGGCTGCAAAATTGATCTCTAGGGAAAGCTTCTCTGGCAGTCAGCTTCACTATCCCTTCCTCATTTTCATCCCATTACTCCTAGCCAATTATTTGTTAGACTTATTGCGATGAGCAATGGGTATTTGTGACCTTTTTTTACTCTGAGCTGCATATTATGGGATGGGAACGTGGTGAGGAAACCTCTTACTGCTGATGGGTTCCGTAATTGTTTTACCTTTAAATATATCTTCAACAAAATATCCCAGCCATTGTGGGGATGAGACTACAGCCTTGGTGAAGTGGAAGCACAGCGAATGTCCCTGGGGCTTCTCTCTGGAGGTGGAAGGGCTTATAAGGAACAAAACAAAACAAAACAAAACAAAACAAAACAAAAACTGCCCAGAGTGGTGTTGGAATCACCATCCCTGGATGCGTTTCAGAGCAGTGGAGATGCGGCACTGAGGGACGTGGTCAGTGGGCACGGTGGGGTGAGTTGGGTCGGACTCAGTCATCTTAAGGTTCTTTTCCAATTTCAATGATACTGTGAGTCTAGGACTATGTGAAAAGAGAAGTACAACCTTAAACACCCATGAGTTGCTATAGAATCCTAGTAAAAATAATAATAATAATAAATGCATTTTTAACAGCAGAAACTGACTCCATTTCATGCTTCTAGAGCAGTAACACTCACTGGACTTCTGATTCAGACTTACTTGAACATTAACCAGTCCTAATTCAAATATGCTATTTTCTAAATGCGTATTAGGTCGCTTACAACATGATCCTCCTCACAAACCACCATGGAAGAGAATTACAGAATCACTAAGATTGGAGAAGACCTCCAAGATCATCCACTCCAACCATCCACCTACCACCAACGTAACCCTACTAAAACAGATCCCTTCGTAACAAATCTAAATTGAGATTGAGGAGTTGGCGGGGGTGATCGCTAAGCCGCTCTCGGCTATCTACCAGCACTCCTGGTTGACTGGAGAGGTTCCAGAGGATTGGAGGCTTGCTGATGTGACTCCCATCTACAAGAAGGGCCGTAAGGAGGATCCGGGGAACTACAGGCCTGTCAGCCTGACATCAGTGCCAGGGAAGGTCATGGAACAAATCCTCCTGGGAGAGATCACACAGCTTGTCCACGGGATCAGGCCCAGCCAGCATGGGTTCATGAAAGGCAGGTCGTGTTTGACCAACCTCATCTCCTTCTACGACTGGGTGACCAGACTGGTAGATGAGGGAAAGGCAGTTGATGTAGTCTACCTAGACTTCAGCAAAGCCTTTGACATGGTCTCACACAGTATCCTTCTGCGGAAACTGGCTGCCCATGGCTTGGACAGTTTTACCCTCCCTTGGATAAGGAACTGGCTGGAGGGCCGTGCTCAACGGGTGGTGGTCAATGGAGTGAAGTCCAGCTGGAGACCTGTTACAAGTGGTGTCCCCCAGGGGTCGGTGCTGGGGCCCATCCTGTTTAATATCTTCATTAATGACTTAGATGAAGGGATTGAGTGTACCCTGAGTAAGTTTGCAGATGACACCAAGTTGGGA
>NW_024962313.1:172417-228461 GCF_019238085.1 Lagopus leucura | reverse complement strand
GGATTGAGTGTACCCTGAGTAAGTTTGCAGATGACACCAAGTTGGGAAGTGGTGTGGATCTGTCTGAGGGCAGGGAGGCCCTGCAGAGGGATCTAGGTAAGCTGGATCGCTGGGCTGAGGTGAATGGGATGAGGTTCAACAAGGCCAAGTGTCGGGTTCTGCACTTTGGGCACAACAACCCCAGGCAGCGTTACAGGCTTGGGGATGAGTGGTTGGATGATTGTGAAGAGGAAAGGGACCTGGGGGTGTTGGTTGATGCTCGGCTGAACATGAGCCCACAGTGTGCCCAGGTGGCCAAGAGGACCAACGGCATCCTGGCCTGCATTAGAAATAGTGTGGCCAGCAGGAGCAGGGAGGAGATCATCCCCCTGTACTCAGCACTGGTGAGGCTGCACCTCGAGTGCTGTGTTCAGTTTTGGGCCCCTCACTACAAGAAAGACATTGAGGCCCTGGAACGTGTGCAGAGAAGGGCAACGAAACTGGTGAGGGGTCTGGAGCACAAACCTTACGAGGAGCGGCTGAGGGAGCTGGGATTGTTCAGTCTGAGTTCAGGCTCAGGGGAGACCTCATTGCACTCTACAACTTCCTGAAGGGAGGTTGTGGTGCAAAAGGGTCTGGCCTCTTCTCCCAGGCAAATAGTAGGACCCGAGGAAATGGCAAGAAGTTATACCAGAGGAGGTTTAGGTTGGATATTAGGAGAAACTTTTTCTCTCAGAGGGCGGTCAGGCACTGGAATGGCTGCCCAGGGAGGTGGTGGAGTCGCTGTCCCTGGCAGTGTTCAAGAGGCGCCTGGATGAGGAGCTACGAGAGATGGTTTAGTGCTTGTGGTACTGATAGGAATGGGAGGGGGGTTGGACTGGATGATCTTGCAGGTCGTTTCCAACCTTGTGATTCTGTGATTCTGTAAATGTTTCTTGAATGCCTCCAGGGACCGTGAGCCAACTACTCCCCTGGGCAGCCCACTCCAATGCCTGACCACTCTTTCAGATAAGGTTTTCATAATATCCAACCTGAAGTTCTTCTCAGTACCTACCAGCCTCACTCCACACAAAACATAACCACTGTGAACAGTAGGGCGGCCTCACCTACCCATCAGGCAGAGGTGCAGTTTCTCTCTCTGGGTACAACTAAACTTGAAAGTTAACTGCCATCATATCTGGGCACTGATGTCAATGAATGGTCCACTTCTCTTATATTCTCTCCCCTGCTGATGCAGCCATAGGTAGGTCATCACCTTCTCCACCACATTCCCAACACCTCAGGCTTTGGCTGTCAAACATCAAACACTGGCACCAACTCTACTCAAGATAAAAGCTGAAAATTATCTTTTTCAGACCTTAGATAAGTAAATAAATGATCCCTTTCGGCAGCCACTTAAGGGATCCCTCCAGCAGATTCTCCTGTGTTGGGAACACTGCTTTCATCAGGTCGCTTTTCCTTACTCTCTAAAAGGTGGAGAATGGGAGACCCACGGCCCTGACTCTGCAGGTATGCTGTCTGCCACATGATCTAATGACAAAAAAAGCCTGCCAATGGTCCAGTGAAGACGCTCAGCACTAAAAGAGATATTTGATTTAAGGAGGATGAAGTGAGGCAAAGCAAGCACTGTAATGCTGAGCATCCAGGCCAGCAGCAAAGGCAGATGTCTGCACAAAGGTTCTGAAATCATGGGGTCCCAAGTCCACTTTCAGTGGGTGGTATCCTGAGACAGAAGTCACAAGCAACAGCAAAAACAGAGTGAAGAAAAGGCTGAAGTCTTTAGGATCATTGTGGTGCACCTCATAAAGCCCAGCGGGATATGAAGCCTTTTCATAAAGTCCCACCTGCCTACAAATCTTTAGCGCTGGGCAAGTGATACAGTGAGCTAGTAAACACTTGCCTTTGTACATCACTTGGTGAAGCAATTGGACAGATTAACACAGTGGGAAAAGCATCACATCAAAGGTGTGATAACAAAAGGACTGGCACAACAGAGAGGTGCTACAAAGGAAGGAAAGAAGATTGCTCACCCCATCAGAAGATTCCAGGTTTGCAGGGCAAAGCACCATCAAGGAAAGATCTCCAGAAAGAGATCCTTCCCCAGTGGCAGCCAGCCCTTAAATGAGGCCTAAGAGAGGTGCAGCCAGGCTCCATCCCTTCCTATCACACAGCTGAACTGCCTTCACCTGTGCTCCCAGGGCTGACCGACTCCTTTCCTCAGCTGCTCCATCAGTGCTTCAGGCCAGGACTCAACAGTTTCCACACACTTCAACACAACAGGCTTCAGCAGACCAGCAGAATATTGGGCACTCCAATTTACACACCCCCAAGTTCTAGAATGTGCTGCTCTCAAACACTCTCACCATTTCTCAGCATCTTGGTCAAAAGTTTTCTGACACTGTTTGATATTGACAAGCCCGTGCCATCCATAGGCATTTTCCAGCTGAGATTGTTCCTTTCCAGAGGAGACAGAAAGACGTTTGGGCTGATGGGTCTGGCTGATACGTGCTCTGCTCAGTGGCCACTGAGCACTTCCCCAAGTTTTATTGCAGATTTAGACAGCAAGCACTGCAGGGAGCAACATAAATGCAATTTGTGACTGACTCAACAGTAGAGATGAGAGGTTTGGCAGCTCTCAGACAGTTTCCGATGTCAAAATATTGCAGGCTATTTTTGTCATTCTCACCTTACTAATTCCACCAAGCCATCCAAGCTTGGCACACATCACAGCGTCTCATTTGGCTCAAAGCCATTCCATTTTCAAACCAAACCATGTACCCTTCCTCCTGCAGAACAAATGTTCAATAGCAGAAGGGCAGAGCTGTCATGCAAATGTAGTTGCTCAGCTCTAAATCGTGATCCCTGAAACAGAGTATACAGATGAGTTATCCAGTTTGCAGGTGAAACAATATTTGTATTCACATCCACAGTCTCACCGCAAACTCACAATATGAATAACTTTCATCAGTAAATCTGACAGAGACACTAAAATTAGGAGCTAGTTAGATCTAGAAGCCCATGTTTGAAACTGCGCTGTTCTTTGAGATCTTCTTTTTCAATTGTTGTGCAGCCCTGGAAGCGTTGCTCCAGCATTCAGCATACAGCCCCACTGATGTGGCTTCCAGGTTGGGTTTGGACCCATGTTCACAGGGGCACCTCAGAGATGCTGATGACATCCAATACAGTGCTCTGCATCTTCCCTTGACCATGGCAGCCATCTTAGGACTGCAAGGTATACAGGGTTTTTTTTTGCTTTGTTTTTGTGTTCTGGATTCAGGATTCAGATGAATGATTCCCAAGGAAGGATCCACCTTTGGCCAGGAGAGTGTGCTGCTCATCACCACCTTCAGAGAGCTGCCCCATGATCCTGGCATGCCTACCACCACTGCTCTGCCAGCTGTGACCCTTCCTCTCCAAAACAAATACAACACACAACTGCATGCGTGATTTTTCCAGCTCAGTCCTCGTGTAGGGCTTTATACAGGGCTGTCCTCCACTATCTGCGCTGCAGAACTTAACTGTTAATATTCATTAACTTAAGAGGAGACCGAGCCTTGGCAAAACTCCAGAGAAAGCTCTGTTGGTAGATCCAAAGGCAAACTTGTGCTGATGCTTGTCTGCAGCCTGGGATTTAAATTCCTACACGCCCATGAGAAATCAGAACCCATTGCAGTAGTAAACTGATGTTTTCCCTGCCTGCTCTCAAGTTCAAGCTCTCAGACGAAAGATACTTTTCACAGTTGTTGACAAAGCACTTCTCACCTGCAGAAGAAATTGCATGGGATGCGGTGCCATCACTTGGTCACCCATCACCTCTTATCTGTGGATTCTGTGGACGTCTGTGACAGGGAGAAACTGCTTCCCTCCATACTACAAAGCCCAACAAGAAATAAATATCTTCCCTTTGTAGCTTGGACTTTATCTGGCCTAAGGTATTTGCAAGGTCTTCAGTAACGAAGTACAGCAGGAGGGAGGACAAGTGTATGAATTTCATGCAGATGCTATCATTTATTGTTAATGCCATGACCCATTGCTAATGCAGAGGGTTGCTATCATTCATGCACTGTGCCAGATAGCTACAGATGTGTCCAGAATACCAAAAAAAAGACAAAAAAAAACCACAAGACAAAGCCAGCTTGAGAAGACAGCAAACAGGCAAACACAAAAGGGAGCAAAGTAAGTATTCATCTTCTTTATAAACTGCATTTATTGTTTGTCTTCCCCTGAAGAACACTGAAGGAGCAGGATGATGAAAGAGAGAACAAGAGTTTATCAACAAAGAAGTTCTGGCAAGAAACCAAGTCACCTTTGGAGCTTCTTGCTCTGAACAAGAAACCATCAATGCTGAGGTACAGCCATAAATGATTTTCACAATGGACTGGCCCAAACACTGAAATTATTCTGCAGGGAGCAGCTCTTCACAGGCTGATTGGATTCATTCAGTCTCGAGCACCGAGGATACACCAGGGGCTAGTTTCATTTATTGGGTTTAGAAGAAGTATTTACAAATCTAAAACCATAAATCTGAGGTTTTGCTGCCTTAGCTAAAGAGCAGAAATGTAGCTAAGACTGATGCCAGCCAGGACTTTGCCTTCATCCTTGAGCTCTGTTGATTGATGGAGTTACATCCAGATCATTAAAAAACATACATTAAAAGAAGGCTCCTGACCTCCGAGGAGAACAGCCCTGAATGATTAAATGCTAAAAAAAAAAGCCAACAAACATCGACAAACAAAACAGACAAAACACAACAAAAAACAACTACCAGAATTCAGCAACAAAAATAGGAAAGAAATGTACAGCAGCATAATATTGTGTAAACTGAAGGTCACTACATCTGGCCAACTGGCAGTGAAGATGGTGACAGGTTCCATCATGAGCAACAAAGATGCTGAAGTAAGCTGATCACCTCTCATCACTGTTTCTTATAGCAAAGGCCCCAGGGCATCTGGCAGCCAGTAGTGGGGCTGGAGGGAAGTTGCTCAGACAGTTGAGATGTTCTATTCTGCACCAGAGCTGTGATTGGAAGGCAAAGCCACTGAGGAAGTCACCAGATACTGAAGGGCTTCCTCTAAACGAAAGTCTAGCTAGACCAGGACAGGGCATTCATTAGTTAGCAAAAACTCTCAAATGTCAGTGAAATTTGGGCTATGGCTCCAGCCATTGAGTCATCAAAGGGACCTCAGGAAGCTTCTAGTCCAACCTCTTGCACAAAAGCTATGAGATGAGACGAGGTTGCTCACCAGTCACAAGACTGGTTTGTCCAGTCTTGTCCTAAAAGCTGCAACGGTGAAAACTGTACAACTTCCCTGAGCAACTGCTTCCATTACTCAGCTGTCCCAGTGGTGAAAAAAAATGTCATCCCAATTCCTTCATTTCCACCTGAGAACTGACATTCCCTAGAGGTTTTCAAGGAAAGGGTAGATATGGCACTGAGGGCCTGGTTATTGGGCATGGTGGGCATGGGTTGACAACTTCATTTGATGATCCCAGTGGTGTTTTCCAACCTTAATGATTCTATTATTCTAGGTTTAGGATATTAATCAATCCATCCCAGAGGAAAAGTATAGTATAGCTTATATCAATGGCCCTCTTGACCTCTCTCTCTCTCTCTAGTGACAGTAGGAAGATCCTGGGCTACTCATGCAGAAGACGACACCTCCAGCAAGATGTATAAACCCAGGGATGATGCTTCCTGTCCTGCCTTCCTCTTTCTCACCATCCTCCAAACACACTTCTCTTCATTTTGTCCCCTCAGGTCAAAAGTTGTCTGAGAAAAAGCTGGTCCTGAAATGCCATCTCAAACCTCCAACTTAGCACTTTCTTAGTGATGCAAAATTCAGTGCATTAAGCCATAGGTCTCCAAGGATTCCTGTGAGCTGCAGGTGAGTTTGGGAAGCCAATTCATTTTCTTGCATATGCAAGACACTGTTGGCATCTGAATTAAACAGCATGGATCAGTCCAGCTTGCTCTGGGTGCAACATCCAGTGTCCTTCCATAGCACTCCAAGCAGACATGTGAAGCTAATGCAGGGTGAGATCACTATAGGCAATAAAATACAATTTGTTGTGTAATTACTACAAAGCATAGTGGCTTGTATACTTTAAAGGGCTCATTAATTTGAACTAGTCTCTTGTTTAGCTGTTACTTTCATGCAGCCTCGCTCATCACAGTCAGACCCCAGCGCACCCCACTAACGCTGCACTGGCTGCCAAGCATTGCTCTTCCCAGCTCATTGGGACCAGCTGGCAAGGCAGCAACTGGAGATTAGGGCAGAACATGAGGTGTGAGCCAGTTGCTAATGTCACTTCACTGTTTTGGCTCCTGCAAGGACAGATCAATCCAGGTAGCTTTGGGAGCAGTAAACTCGGTTTGTAAATGCAACTGCTCTGCTGACACCCTTTCTGCATTGTGCACTGAAGCTATCAAACAGGTGAGAAACACAAATATAAAACCCGTTTGATGTAATCCTCTTTCTTTTCCAGCTCATCTGTAGGAAGGGTTGTCTGGGCACACAGAAATTAACATTGTTAGTTTGATGCATGCCAGGTATCTACATGCGTTCGAGAAATGCAACACAATTAATTAGCCTCCAAAAAAAAAAAAAAAGCATTTGAAGTGTTTATTGCAGGATCAAGCTCCCGGTTTTATAAGCAGATGGGGAAATAAAGTGCTGGGAATGACATGGAGAAAACAGCTGCACTGGGACCAGAAGCCTAATTCATAATTCAGCAGACTAATCAGCGAACATCTTCTGCAGTTCCTCAGCTGTAATGGAAGAACGTGAGGAGGCAAACGATTAGGCTGCTTTAGTTCTTAAAGAGCTTGCTACCAATTAGCTTCCCTTCTCTGCTGCCTGCGTACAGAACTAACGATGTGGCCCATGTTATTGAAGAGACAGAGGAAAGTAGGTCAGCCTAAAATAATTGTCTTAATGATAAACACACTGAGGCACAATTTCAATACGGCTCGCTGAGAATTAATTAGAAGAATAAAGACCTGTTCACACCCGCTTTTCTGATCGCTGGCATTCTCCTGCGTGAAGAGAAGGGGCCAATGTTTGTTGCGGATGCTGCTGGGGCTGGGATTGCCTTTTTTCTAATGACTGCAGAGCCAGCCGTGGTGGGGAATCATCTCTGCGCAGATCTGTGTTCAGGCCGTGGCTTTGCAGCCTGATTGCTCTGTGCCCATTGCAGGCACCTGGAAAAGGCACCTCTTCATTATAGGGAACAGCGTTGTGGCACCTACCTGCCCGTGCTGATAGAAGAGAAGGCAGCCAGCCATTCGATGCCTATGGTGGGTGAATAGTAGGGAGCTGAGTGCGCGAGGGGGACGTGAGCCCTAGAGTAGAATCATAGAATCATTAAGGTTGGAAATGACCTCTAAGATCATCAAATCCACTCCTCAGCCATCCCCACCATGCCCACTAACCATGCCCCAAGCATGGATTTCTCCCTTGTCCCCCCCACCCTGTACAGGCTTGCATACAACCCACTCACCATGTTCTCCTATGGAGGGGAAGCCAGACCTTCTCAAGAAATCACTTTCTAAAAGCCTTCTCAGACCACAAACCTCTGATTAAAAGGAAGGAAAGTCATTTTCTATGTCTCCTTTCAAGAACTGTATTACTGAGTCTTTCAATAATTACTGAGCTAATCTGAGCTAATCTGACATTCACGATCCTCTCTAACTGATGGGCTTGACTTCAGTCATTCATTCAGTGCCACATAGAATCTGATTAATAAGATGTTACTTAGTGGAACAGAGTTCCTCTTCTTCCCCAAAGACATTATAATTTTAGGAATAATTTAAATAACACAAAGGATAGCAGGTAATTGGCAGGAGATCTTGTGCTGCTTTGAATTCACAGGCATTCTAGCCACCAGGAGAGGTCTTTCCCAAAAGATCATTTGATGTCATTGAGGGGAGGCAGCCAGGAAGGAGCAGGTGGGAATGCAGCAGGCAGAAGTCAGCACTGAACACAGACCCAGGCCTGTACAGTCAGAAATATATGAAAGTTCATAGAACCATAGAATCATTAAAGTTGGAAAAGAGCACTAAGATCGTCTAGTCCAACCATCAGCCCATCACCACCATCCTCGCTAACCATGGCACTCAGTGCCACAGAGCTTCTCTCTGTTCCTCCCAGTGATCACCACCAATCCAATCCCCAAAGAGGGATGGAAGTGCTCCATGTGTGTTGATGAGGTTATTTCTATGTCGCACTGAAGTGCCCAGCATCCTCTGTGGATTTCCACCCTTGAGCAGCAGAGCCTGTGCAGAACCAGGCCCTTCTAACAACCTATTCCATTGGGATCCACAGAACCCATGGCTGCTGTTGTGGGGCAGGGAATCTCCACTTTCTTCTGTCCACGCCAGTCCAAACCTACATAATTTCCAAGATGTTATGTACAATTTGAAGTGCCAAGAGGATATGGCAAAGAAAACAAAAACAACATTAATGTAATATATATATATATTATTTCTTTTAATTGCACACAAGCCTAGAGAAGAGCAGATAACAGAAGAGGAATGAAAATGTTGAAACACTGACAGTACTATCTCACCTCTTTGTTACAACTGTGCTGGGGGCTGCCTGTCGTGGTGAAGTTGAGCTCAATGTCTCCATGCTGACAGCCTGCACAGTGTATTCCTTCTGAGCCTCCAGCTCCTGCTGTCTTTTACGAAGAGAATATTGATGTTCCTTCTGCCTTGCCAGATACAGGGCTGTAGACCGCATGCAGTTCATTAGAATTATCCCAATAGATCTGAAATTAATTTGATGTCTGCAAGTGTGATTTATCTCATGGACATTAGTGGGTTAATTAATATCTGGTTGACTTTCACCGAGCCCTGTGCACTATGCATTTGAATTTAAACATTAAAGGAAAAATATTACCACATAAGAAACACATGTTAAGAGTGCCATGGATATTACCCTACTTCTTACAGTGGTTTCAGCTCCCACAGTCAGTGCTGTGTGCCACAGCTCGTTGTGTCATAGAATCATTAAGGTTGGGAAAGACATCCAAGATCACCAGGTCCAACCATCAACTCATCTTCACCATGCCCACTGACCCATGTCACTCAGAGCCCTGAGTGTCCACACAAAGCCCCAAGCCTGCATCTCATGTCCAACAGGAACCCATGCAGAGTGGCCATGTCAGAGCCCCCAGCACCCAGTGGTGTTGATGTCCACAGCCTTCCTCCCTCCGCAGTCTCATTCTGTCTCCCTGAACTCATCCCAACCTTCTGGTGCCTGCATCTGAGACCTTGGGTTGTTGAAAGAACACCTCGTGCTAGCAAAATGGTTTTTGGGAGGAAGATGAGGGGGTTAATTAAAGAAACTAAATCAGAATTTCAGAGACCTTGGGGTTTTAGAACTTGAGAACTTTATCAAATAAAATGCTTTTATTACTCAGAACAACATAAAAATGAAGAAAAAGCAGAAGAAATTCAGCTAATGAAAAGCTGAATAACTTAATTGAGAAAATATTTCTCAGTAAATACTGGTGTGATGCTATCTGCCAAACCTTTTTTCTCCAAAGCTTCACCCACTGCTTTTGCATTCCCTTTGCCACCTGCTCCCCAAGGCGTTCTGCAGCCTTGCTGTGCTGCCTAGACCCAACTCCACCACTGCAATTCACCATCCCTGTTGGATTGTTTTCAGCTAGCTCTTACTATATTAATTATCAAGGAGGATTAGGAAATGTGGCCTCTAAAGCCTTCAAAGCCATAAAACAAACAAGCAGAGCTCAGGGTTAAATTCCTGTCCCAATGTCCAGAAGGACTTACCAGGTGGCTTGTTGCAGGATTGGCAACGAGTGTGGAGGATCCATCATTGCTATTGGGGAAAACTTTGTACCAAACAAGGACAAATCAGAACACGTACTGGTAGTTTTCCAGCCCTCAGAATAACCATCCTGCACCATCATTAGCAGGGCCAGTCCTCCATCACTGGATTAACCAGTTCTTTGCTGACAGTGGTTTATTTAGAAATTGAGCCACGTCACGTGTGTGCTACCACCATATGCCTTTCAGATGTTAGACAAGAGACTTCATGTGTAAGTCCTTCTGCAGCTGAGGAGTGCTTCCTAGAGAGCAAGCACTGCACTGAGAACCACAGCTGTGACTCCCTGCTGCTCCATCCCTCACATGGAAGCACCGAGAGTTCCAACTTTCCTGGTCTGACTTTTAGAAACAAAAAGAGTAACAAAATGATGTTGATTTCAGTGGTACGTCTGCTTTGATCTGCATAGCAAGTGCCATCTGCAACATTTGTGGGGCACTGCCCACAGCAGCCTTATGCCCAGACCTGGTTGCACTGCTCATCCCCCACAGCTGCTATGGGCAGAATTAGGGAGAGCTGAGCCATGGCTGATCTCAGATTGTGGTTTGTCTTATTGTGCCCCAAACAGCTTCTGCTAATATTATTTTTGTGATAGCCCAGCTGATGTTATGGCATTTGGACTTGCCAGCTTATGCTTGGTGGCAAAGACCAAACATCTAGCATTTGCAGATATGTTTGTCTGCCCCACTGAGGAGCCTTTTCCACGGTGCCAGTGACCAGTCCAACTCAGTGGTTGATTTTATTCACTTTTGCAGAATTTGCAGATGCTGATTTTGGCGGGGGCTGTTAGAGGAATGCTCCTACTCTGGCCTAACTGCATATAAATATGCAAAGACCTGAACCAGAGAGGAAAGAAAGAGGTGAAAATACTGATAAGCCACCTTGTACTATAACAACACGTTATAATGAGAAGTAAGGAAAGCTATTGCTATTGTATGACACAGGCAACAAGTTGATTAATGCAGCAGATACCGACAGTTGTGGCATACTGGAGGAGGAAACTATTTCCCTGCTCACTAAGAAGCAACCAACACAGCACACTGTCGCCTTAATAATTAATTAATATCATCAACGTGCCAGGATAAGGGAGAAAAATCATCTCCTGTCAGGTTGTTAGCTCTCCATATCTTTCAGTACCAAGTAAATGAACATTTTCAAGAAAATAAAAAGAGGAAGGCTCACTGCACAAAATTACAGCGTATGTCAGGCTGGAAGGAACCTATATAGACTATTTCCTTAGTAATTCTATATTCTTAATGGTTTTATGATTCTATTCAGGTTGGATATTAGGAAACAAAGGCTGCCCGGGGGGTGGGGGGGTCACTGTCACTGGAGATGTTCCAAAATCATGGAGATGTGGCACTGAGGGACGTGGTCAGTTGGGCATGGTGGGGATGGATTGGGGATGGTTGGTCTTGGTTGATCTTAGAGGCTTTTTCCAACCATAACGTTTATATGATTCTACCATTTGATCCAACCTCCTTGCTCAAGCAGGTTGGTCTGGAGCCTAGAGCTGTGCCCTGTTGGACTTTGCCACCACTATTTCCCATCAGTTCATCTCGTCCTGCTCTCCAAGGTGCTTCCCACCAGCTCGTTGTGCTGGGAGCAGCGGAGCAGATCCAAAGTGATCAGAAGCAAATTAGGGATTCCTGGCGATGATCTCACAGGAAGGCGCAACAAACTTTAAGTAATTATGTTGTTACAGTTTATTGGGTATGTATTAGTTTAAAACTGATTATTAAACCCCATAGAAGATACTTAAAATAATTATTCTCGTTTAGAGAGACAAGCTTGAAATAACAATTCGGACTTGCAGAATAGCATTAGCTATAAGGCAAATACTCGCTGATCCTGGGACTAAAGAAGTACACACTGCTGCTGTCCCAGCAGAATGGTGAGGTAAGGTCTGGACCCCAAAATCCCAATGCACTGAGCTCAGTGGACCTCAAAATCCCAACACACTGAGCTCAAAGGCAGCAGGTGGGAAGCTCTCCACGCAGAGCTGTGGCACTGCTGCTGGGTACTGAGACCAAGGCTGGATATTCATGTTGTCCCCACCTCCATGGGGTGGTCAGGCACAACCTGAGCCCCATCCTCAAGCTATTCTGTCCCAGAGTCCCGCAGAGCAGGCTGATGAGTGCCCCAGGGGCCTCTTTTCTGCTCACCCACCAATCCCCCCTCCTGGGGTTTTCTGCAGAACAATTATTCAACAGAAACATGGAAAAAGCAAACACACTTCTGGCTTGAATTTCAATAGACAGAGGAATCTCTATTACCAGAAACAGTGCAGCATTGAGAATAGAGACCCAATGAAACCATTCTCTCTGCTGCTGATTTATCTTCTTTGCACACATGCAAATAGAACGCCCATGCTCAGCCTGCTTTGCAGCACAGGGTGCAGGCAGGATGGGAAAGAGGTCACACTCACTATTCCAAATTGGTTTATGTATCTTGCTAAATCAGATTACAGGCGCCAGACAAGAGATTTAAAATAAATCGAATATCAAAAATTTAAATACATCTTATGAAACTTCCAGCTCCTGCATGAGCACAGCTTTCAAAATAATGAAGGGATGTTAAATATGCATCTTGGGATATTTCTGCCAGCTATAACCTTTAACAGCCCTACGCACCGTGTTGAGAAACTGAACTCATGCATATTCTCTGTGCACGTCCCTGCTATCATAAGTGCCACGAGTATCGCTGATTCATGTTCAGCCAAGTGCCCCTTTCCCCATGCCTGGGAAGCTGTCCAGTGAGACCCATCAAACGCTGAGTGCTTCCATGCTTTCTGAAAGAGGAAACCCCCAAAACAATTATTATGTCCAAAAAAATCCCAAGGGCTGCCCACCAGCCTTTGCACTAGCAGCATAAAAGCTCTGGGCCTATTTCTGGGGTTTTACAATTCGTCTTTTTTATGCTTAATAAAACTGGGGGAGGTATTTTGAAAAATATGTTAAAAAAATACACCTGGGAGCGAGCTTAGGAGAAGGCTTCACTATGTTTATTGTGATTAAATAGTAAAAAGGCAGATGATACACAAAAGCAATATTCGCTATTACTTCAAGAAGTCTCTCAACACCTTCACAGCAAGATGTCAACAATTCTTGTGCTGGAGAAGCTTTCATTCAAGAAAAGGCCTTTCTTGAGACACAGCAGCTCTCACTGAGACCCCACAGAGCCCACTGCAGGGGCTCTGCAGACCAGCACAACATCATTCTAAATACTGGAAGAAAATCAAAGCTGGGCTGATCAAAAAGTCAGAAGAAGATGAAAATGAGGTTTTGCTTGTAACCAGTGGAAGAAACAGGAACATTACACATCCTGCCCACTGACTGCCCCTACAAAGCATTTACTCCTCTCTTTTGGCCATAGGAAAAGCCAGAGAGAGTATTTCATCCGCAGATATCTGCATTAAAGAAAGAAAAAGGTGGTGAGCTGACTCACACTCCTATGCTTCAGCCTGTGCTGCGGTATTTGACAGCACTGCCCAACATTTTCATCTGAAGACTATCACCAAGCAGAATTAATGATGTCCCTACAGCTCTGGGGAGTTCTTTCATCAATAATTCACACAGAGCTGTGCCATTTAATGGAGGTGTTTCTAATACGTTCCACCACAATTATTCTCAGCATGAAATAACACAGGACAGAATTTAGAATTAAGTATTGTTGACAATGGTAGCCAGCACCAGGGCATCTATTGAGGTAGTGAATGAGGACTGATGAGTAAATTCATTATAAGACCTGACTGCTTGGTTACAGGACTTAACCAACATTTTAAATGTGCTAAAAGTAAAGTGAGAATGATGCAGCCAGAACCAAGATGGTACAGTGTCGAAGACTGTGTTGGTGGAGAGTGACCCGAGGGCATCAGAGGGGGATGGTGGAAATCAAAGCACTGTGAGCTGCCAGCACACAGTTCAGCAAAGAGTAAGATGGAGATCAAAGGGAAAGAACATTAAGTATTTTCTCTGGCATTAGAACAATTACACTGTCACTGGCTCATAAATCTACTCCTAAGTCCTGGGCTTGCAAAGGCTGTTGACCCATTGGAAGGAGATCAGAAAACCGCAGCAAAAAATAACTAAAAGTTGGAAAATCTTTACATAAGAAGTTCAGAATGGTCAGCGTTTCTCTGGTTGATGCAACCTTTGAAGGATCACATTGGTGTGAGACAGTGGGAACCACCTGGAGGAGGAAGAACAGGTCAGGTTGGTCCTCTGTGTAGGCAGACTTCCAAACTCCCTGAGGCATCATGCTGAAAGCACACAGTGCAATCACTTTGCTTCCATCTCAGTGCAATCCCCAAAGGTGTTTCAAGCAAGAGAAAGACAGTCCTGCAATCAAGGGAGAAAGAAAAACAGCTGGACTGAAAGCTAAACCTCCTCAAGAGTGAGTGAACAGTGCAACAGATGTACCTGTGATATGCTCCTAAGCTCTAGATCACCATTGGAAAAGGGACAATTCAAAGGAAAGAAAACCACAATTATCTCATTTGTCTTCCTTGAAAAATCTTCCTTTTTACTCTAATGCTTTGATCTGGACATCTACCTGTGCAGCCTGCTGTAGGGAGCCTGCTTTGCATGATGGTTGGACTTGGTCTCTAGAGCTCCCTTCCAACCCCTACAGTTCTGTGATTCTGTGATCTTCCTGGTAAAGAGAATCTACCTGCAGGAAGATTTTGGTCTCTGCCTTCAAATTCCTGAAAATTCTAACAGCAAATACACAGTCTGAGTCAGATCTCTGGGATATTAACAGGGACACTTAGATGTTGCAACCTGATGTCCAGTCCATAGCTGGGTAAAAGATGCCATGGCAGTCCAAGAAAAGAGTCTTTCTAATTAGCCATCAAGCCCAACGACTGCTGTTTACTAAAGCCCGTGAAAGGCTATTTCTAATGATATTGACATTGTTCTGCCTGCATTCAGCCTGCATGTTTTCTGTTAAGATTATTTATGCGTTCCTTAAAGAAAGGCCTCACAGCCCCTGTTTGCCATTCCAGGACGGCTGCATTAACTTTATCTAATGGGACGTTTTAGCTATTAAACATGGAACAATTCCAGTTTAAGCATACTTCAGAAAGTCAGACATTAATTACGGCAACAATCTTAGGAGAATTAGAGACAACTAATTAATGGGCTGCCTCATTGTTTGTCAGAAGTGATTTCTTCTGATAGGAAATGGAGCTTAAGACCAACTTTACAAATGCAAAATAATCATGCATCAGAAAACACATCCTTCCAGAAAATTTGGCAATAATTTCCACTGGGAATAAAAGCTACTCAGAAAGGCACCTCCAAGCTGTGCTGTGTTCTGATCCCTGTATCTAATTCCACTTCTCATTAAACTTTTCCACAGCAGGGCTTTGGTTGGTTGTTACTGTTACAGTTGTATGGTTTGTTGTCGTGATGTTATATTTTGGAGCCCAGACTCTGTTATTCTGTTCTTTAATTTTGGAATTTGGAGGGTTTTGATGGGAAGTATATACATCTGTCTGGGAAAAAGAAAGAAAGAAAAAAGAAGACAGACAATGAAAGAAATGTATCCTTAAAACACCGGTGGTTTGGAAGACCAAAGATGGTCTGAGCAATGCTCCTAAGGTTCCTACTCTTCTGACCTCAGAGCCATAAGGGAGGTGCAAGGCTCAAGAAGAAACAGCCACAGCAAGCAGATTCTTCCCTTCTGCTCAGATCCAATAGAGCAATTTCCCTACATTGCCATAAATATCCCTTCCACCCCCCCCCTTATCCTTCGATTTATCAACTCCCAGTCCTATGTGACAGTGAGTATGACACATAGCTCAGATCCAGAGCCCGTATATCAGTAAGCATCAAGCCAAAGAATTCAGGAAGGGCTTTCTGGAGTAATTTGAAGGTTAGAAAATACGGCTTTTAGCACAAGACAAAAAAGCTCTGTTTGTGGTTTTCATCTGGTGGCTCCTGAAGACAGAGGAGAACCACTGGGCTGCCATTAAAGTTCTCTTCTGTCCAGCCAGGCAATTGCTGCCTGGCACAGACAGACAGACAGACAGCTGTGTTAAAGATCTGAGCAGCCATAGAGCACTGGGTTGCGCAGAGATTATTCTAATCCTTTCATTAGCTTAAATCCTGCTTTTCTCCAGCATAGCTGATACTGTTATCAGGAGAAAGGAGTCAGTGGTGCAGGAGCATTCTCATCCCTTTCTGCCAAGGAGATGGAGCTGGGAATAATCCCCTTTGTCAAACGTGGATGAATGGTGCACGATTGGCACCGTTGGCCTTTCTGTTAATCACACCAGAGTGGATGGAGTTGCTCCATGCACACACAGCAGCTTAGGAAAGGAGAAGCAAAAGTCTCAGAAGACACTTCTTAATTAGGAAGGTTTCATTTCTACAGATTAACTTTTTTATTATACTCATTAATCATCCCTTCCCATGTCCTACCAGCACACAGCTATGTGGGAACATGGAGCATCGTCCTCCATTGCAGGGTGCAGGCGGCTCCCACTCATCTCTTGGAGTCCTCCAGGAGATGCCAGCTCCCACCTGAGCTGATACGTCTCCCTGCCACCTAAGTGCTGCTGTCCAGCAGCCTGAGACCATCCCTTGGCCCAGTGGAGTGATAGGCACTGAAGCCCAGGGAATCTGTCCCATGTCTTATGAGGGGTGGCTGAGGGAACTTGGATGGTTCAGGCTGGAGAAGAGCAGGCTCAAAGGAAATCTTGTTGCTCTCTCCATCTCCCTGAAGGGAGGCTGTAGTGAGGTGGGGGTCTGCCTCTGCTCCCATGTAACAGCAACAGGAGAAGAGGTGATGGTTTTTAGTTGCACTAACAAATTACTGCTGGCCCAGTGTCTCCAACCCCTGTACCCAATTCCAATGGTTCAGCTCTGTTACAGTGAGTCAAGGTCACTGTGTGCCCCTGGTGTTTCTCCTGATCCAGGTGGCTGCTCCTTGGCAGTGTCCCTATACCCTGGACCCAGTGTGAGCACGAAGCATTCAAATACAAGCAAATCATTGCCCTACTGTATTTTTCCTGCTAAATCACAACTGTCCTGTGAGAAAGGCTGGCTTTTGCACAGCCACCAGCATGAAAGACAACTCATCAGCCTCTCACAGTCTTACACAGTGACCTGCCTGAATCCACAATGTGCTGCAGCTCACCATCCCCAGAAGCCACACATGGCCAAAGGAAGGGAGCACCTGAGAGGCTGAAGCAGAGCAGGGGGAGCTGGAAGCACAGAGCTAAAGACAGCCAGAAGTCAGGATTTGTTAGAGAGATGCTTCCTCCGGGCACGGAAACAGAAGATTATGGCAGGATTTACAGTCATGTGCAGTACGGAATCTGCCATCCATCACACTGATGTCTCTAAGAGGGTTCCCATAATTAGGGATCTCATTTTGGAGCTTCATGCCCATCCAGTTTCTGACAGAGCATTTATACGGCCCTCCCTCTCCTCGACTCCAACTGAGCACATGATTTTTCTTCATCTGTGACTACCAACAAGACGTGCTTGCTAGAAGCTGTTGGCCAGCAGCCAGAAGTCACACCAGAAATGGCTGCTTTTCAGTGCTCCACGAGATAGGAGGTTTGTGAAAACCTAAGGCCCGTTCAGGAGGATGCATGACACTCACTTCCCCCAGTGTCTCCCCAGTTCTGCAGAACTGAACTGGATTCAGCCTAGAGACATCCCAGCAGCAGTCCAACTTGTGGCCCTTGCACTAACCAACAAATGTCTGTTGCACATCCATCACCCCACTGCCATAGACAGCCATCAAAGCCAGCAATGCTGCCATCAGCTTTTCTCCCATCCCGTCCATGGGGCAGTGAGCAGCTGCACCCCCTCTAAGCAAGTTGTTGGTTGCATTTCTTTTGCCCCAGAGCTATTACATGACATCAATCTGCATTGCAGAAGGTTTCTGTCTAATAAGGCATCTAATCATATGATTGAATTGTTTTGTGCCTTTCAGGAATCATCGTTACCTAGGTGGAGTTCAGAAAGTAGTCAAAGACCCTGAACAAGCCATGTAGAATGGCAGATAATCATTGAAAAATCATGCTGACCATGTGCTGTGGTCACATAGAAGTGCCCAGCTGCCACAGTGACTTCCTTGCTCTGTGCCACAAAGCAAGATGCAAAAGGTACCATAGCTGAACTGGTGGCATCAGAGCGGCATAACTTCAAAGCAAATGCATTTCTCATCCATCTCACTGTGGATGGCCATCTGTGACTCAGAAAAAAAGCCTACAATTTTCCCTGAGACCCAGGTGCCTCATTACTAGTATTTTTCCCCCAGAAGAGCCAAGTTCCTGCTCCCATAAATGGGCATGAAGAAGGAGCAGCATGGAGGAAACGAGCTCTACCTGGCCTCGGGCATCCCCACAGCAGGGAGATCCCTCCCAGAGCTCATCCATTTGCTAGAGGTTACTGACAGAGACATCAAGCTCTTCAAAGCACAGGGAGCTATTCTGCTAGATGAATGGAGCTGTGGAATAAGATGCCTGGTTACTTTTTAGGCTTCCAAAGACTATTAAACATTAACCCCACTAAGCAGACAAGTGAGAACACCAGATCTTCTCTTCACACCCCTACTGTAACTCAGGCAATGATGACTTTGGGAGACCAACTGTTTTGCAGAATGAAGTCCCACCACAGAGCTCAGGGCTGGCATAAGTGCTGGCAGGAGATAATCAAATTGTACTCAAGCAGATGCAATAGCGGAGAAGATAAATGGGTGGGAGCTAGGAGGGAAGCAGCAAAAATGAATAGGGACTGCAAGACCCAACAGATTAAACAAGATAAAAAGCAATAAATATGTACATTTCTAGCAAACCATGATTAATGGGAAACAGAGGATGTTGCAAGGAGTAGTTTATCAGAGCCAGGGGGAGGAGCTGAGAGCTAGCGAGAGGGTACAATGGCCCTACCTTGTCTGGATGAGTGATCAGAAGATGGGTTTTATAATGGTTCAATCCAGGGGAGTGCAGGAGACTGCTTGAGGCATTCACAGAGTGTGACCCCTTGGGCTCTAAGCTCATTTTCCTTGGGGAAAGGTAGGGATGGGGGGGACAAACTGCATGTGCCCTGATGGCCAGGAGAGCTCTAGTTCTGAGGCTGCAGGGATCGAAGCTGTTAGCCTGGGCTTATGGCAGAGGGGAGGATGAGGAAGGTCCCATATGAAGGCTTTGTTTCTACAGTGCTGGCTTCACTAAGATGCTATGGCCAAGTCTCAGTGCTTGGATTTTCTCCACCAGTGCTGCTGCAGACACTCTGTTCATGCCCTGTGATGGTACCAACAGCTCGTGGCATGAGCCCTACCTCTTATTCCTGGGAGCACAGCAAGCCTTCTGTGTGACACTGTAATCTATTCACAACACTCTACGGCCTTGCAATAATCCCATCAAGGCTGTGCTCTTAATTAAATCAATTTTGCTAAGTAATTGAATTAAAAGAGCCATTTATAGTGAGGCTGGATGTTTCAGGTCTTCATGCATCCTTTGAGAGAGCAAAGCTTCAGTGCCTTCAGGCAGGACCCGACTGTGACAGGGCTATCCCTGCAGCTCCTCGGGGCAGGAGGGCTCTTGTTGTGCTCTTTGTACCACGCTCCAGCACAGCAGCTTCCTGGGTACAGCTGGGACACTGATCTGGAGCAAGAGCTCACCTCTGGTGTGATAACCACCACAAGGATGATGTTCTGGGAAGCACTTAGAGTAGGAACTGACATTTCTCCACCATGCCTTGCCAGATAAAGACAAAAGGAAACCCCCAGCTTTGCCTCAACGTGGATTTCAGCTCCTTAATTACAGGCATTATGACACCAGGGAAACGTTTCATTTTGGAATGAATGAAAGATTTTATTATTTTCTTTTCTTACCTGAAGCACTTCAGGGATTGTCTTGTCTTTTAAATAAACACACCAGCATTGGCTATGAACAATAATGTCTGCTGTCATTAGTGCAATAAAGATTAGCATTCAGAGGGGTAATTTCCAATTTGCCTACAGGTAGCATTTCAAACCTCTCCATTGGGTCTTTCTCATTCTCCAGGCTGCTCTCCTACCCAGCTCAGGCAATAAAGTGCAGGAATAACGAAAAAAAAAAAAAAAAAGTAGAAATAACCATGTAAAAATAAAGCAATCTAAACAAGAAGCAATCAAAAGGGCTGGGTTCCTATAGACAGAGGCTGACAAAGCCCATCCCTCAGTCTTCAAGCATTGATTGAAAAACAGAAGTCCTTGCATTTATGGACTTCTCACACCAGAGACACTATGGCACACCACAGCCAAGGGAGAAACCAAACCTCATCTTGGTTTCTAGGGCTGAGTTTTACTATAGACTGATTAGGTTTTGATGGGGAGGACTTGCAGGAGTACAGAATGTTTTTTCCACACAAAATGGGGACCGAAGTGAGCCAGCATACTTGAGAATTGAAAAATCTTTGTGACAGCCCATCTCCAGCAAGAGTCAGAGAGATTAGTGCTGGCTTTATCCTTTGGGATTATCCCTGCTTGTGGGTTGTTGTTTTTTTTTTTTTTAATTTACTCACTGTTACAGATAGGTGCTTTGAACATCTCCATAAATAAGCGATTCAACTGCATAAATTCTCCATCAGATTTAATTCTCACATATTAAAGAATTACCTTGTAATACCATTTGTGTCTGCGTCTCATTAAATAGATCTGCAGAAGATTTCTTTTCTCTCAGTTTTACATTTAAGATGCATGTTAGCAACACAAAGCAACAAATTAAGCACTAATGAGAAGGAAAACCTAGTGGAAACCAAGTGCCCAAATCACTGTTTGGTACACACAATTGAGGTGCACCTTTGGCTGTGCTCTCCTCCATGGCAAAGGAGGACAACTCAGCAGTCTCCCCCTGTTCTTTGCCTGCACTGACCACTGACATGTCCATGCCCTCTTTCCTGCTCTGCATCATCTGATGGTTCTCACTGTCTCACAGAGTAGGAAAAACACACTTTCTCAATGTTGCATCAAAAGCAGAGAATTGCCTTGATCTTAGGACTCATTAAGCAATGTGTTTACAAAGCTGGTCCATGTGGCAGAGGCTCATGGATGCATAAATACAGATAGAAGACATCTGTTTTTTTTTTGTTTGTTTGTTTTGTTTTTTTTTTTAAGTTTGGTTGGCAATTGTTTGCATTAGAATAAAGTCGTGTCCCTGTGGGATTCACAGTGGATCCCAAGATGGAAGGGACTCACGATGTCCCACAAGCCCAACTGCTGGCCCCACACAACACCACCCAAATCCTATGTCCTGCCCACTGCCCTGGGGAGCTGTGCCGTTGATTGACCATCCTCTGGTGCAGAACCTTTTTCTCATATCCAAGCTAAATGACAGAACTTGGTGCAATTTGATTCACAGATGTTATCATATTCAGATAATGGATATTTGGTCTCCTTTTGTTTGCCATTTTGGTTTCACAGTCCCACGCATTGCTTGCCACCACCAGCGGGAAGAAAGGACACGTCCTGTTTCCTTTCCTTGAAAGCAAAGATCTCCCACTTCTGCAAATCCTCACCTCCTGGAAAACTTGAGAGAATTGTAAGGACAGATCACAGCATCTAGTCCTGCTCTAAGTTAATCCACAGAAGCAAAAGCAAGAGAGCATTGGAGCAGCTCCAGGGCATGGAGAGACCATCAGGATCATCTCCAAAAAAAAAAAAAAAAAGAAAAAGTGATTTGTCCCTAGGTAGTAGGACATGGTACAGTTTGATATAATTGTTTGAGTTGGAAGGGACCCTTGAAGGCCATCTGTTTCTACTGTCTGCAATGAACAGGGACATCCACAGCCCCATCAGTGCTCAGAGCCCTGCCCACTGACCTTGAGCGTTTCTGAGGACTGGGCATCCACCACCTCTCAGGGCAACGTCCTCACCACCCTCATTGTAGAAAACCTTTTTCCTTATATCCAGTCTAAATTTCCCCTCTTTGAGTTTGAAGTCATTTCCCCTTGTCCCGTCAGTGAGTCCTACAAACATCATTCCCCTTCTTTCCGGATCTAAGCACCCAAACTTGCCTTCTCACTCACTGCCCTCCCATTAAGCACCTCACCAGCAGGCTGATTTGTTGGCTTCTCTCCCTTTTGACAGCAGCCAAAGACCCCATGCTTTAGACAAAGCACTGCAGTGTTTGTCAAGTATAGGTTGTGCTTCCCAGCAAACCACCTGGGATCTTCCCCACTGTTCTCCTTGCTAAATGTTTGGGTTTCCTATTGCAGGCCTAGGTCACTGGTAAATCCCTGGGTAAAGCAAGAATGCATGCCTTCAGCAGCACAATTAGTTGGCTTTACACCCAGAAAGACCTCGAGGCACTCATTAAATCTATATTTGCTTTTTACTGAAGGTATTTTACAAATCTCCAAGTTCCTGAGTTCGCTGCCATGGCTTAAAGAGTTTTCCTTCACCATATTCAGAAATCTGCCTGTGCCTCAGATTTGCTTCTGACTGTGTTTTGCACTGAGACCAGGAATAGTGTCACTGCTTTGCCAGGTATGTCATAAGACTACAGATACATGATTTTTATGCCCTTACTGAAAAAAATGGATTTGTGTTGTTTGGTTTTTTGTTTTGTTTTGTTTTTTTTTACATTTTGAATTTACCAGTGGAACAATAGCATTCCATTCGGGTCAGAATTAGAGCCCTCGTACTGTCATAAAAATCGAGCTTATTAAGAATAATTTTGTTTGTTATTTAAGCCCTGGAAGATTTATGATGCCCTTAACTATTCACATGGCTGCTTTTAAGTGGTCAGGTGTTTTGGATGCTGTGAGAAGTAAGTGCATTGTTGTCAGACAGCCACCATAATTGGGTTTAGAAACAAAGACTTCTGGCTCTTGGAATATTTACCAGCAAGTAGTGACATTTCCAACAGATCAGGCAAAGCTGCTGACTCGAAAAAGCTTATTTTTGTGACTATCAGCAACACGACCTCCCTGGTTTGAAAAGAAAAATAAGCGATTGTTCTGCTTAGAGCTGACAAGGAGGTTTCACATTCTTTCTCATACTCACAGCATAGCTCTAATTCAACTTGGTAACAGAAACTGCACTTAGAGGGTTGTATTTCTGCGCTCCCCATGCATTCAAACTCAGGTCAGGAGAGCTTGGGTTTAGAGAATGTATTTTTATGATTAGCTGCTGAATGCAGAATTACAGTGGCCCAGGCAGCATCAGAATTCCCACTTCTGCTTATTATGGGAAAGAATATATCTGATCCATTATCACATTTTCAAGTGGCGTGCTTCTTGTGTACGAACACATGCAGTTCCTGGGTATGAATAATCAGTCTTACCTACTTTGTTGAATGCCATTATTGCCTTCAATGATGAAAAAGTTGAATTTCGCTCACCTTCCTGACACTGAGCGCAGAGATTTCCAGAGCCTGAAACAGGAGATAAGATAATGAAACGATCATGAGTCTATATAGCAATTGGATGGATCAATAGAATGGGAAAGGCATTACAGCAAAGGTGTGATAACAAAAGGACTGGCACAACAGAGAGGTGCTACAAAGGAAGGGAAGAAGATTGCTCACCCCTATCAGAAGATTCTAGGCTTGCAGGGCAAAGCTCCACCAAGGAGGAATCTCCAGAAAGAGATCCTTCCCCAATGGCAGCCAGCCCTTCAATGAGGCCTAAGAGAGGTGCAGCCAGGCTCCATCCCTTCCTATCACAGCTGAACTGCCTTCACCTGTGCTTCCAGGGCTGACCAGCTCCTTTCCCCAGCTGCTCCATCAGTGCTGCAGGCCATTCAACAGTTCCCATGCATGTTTTGTCGTCATCATTTCAAGAGTATATTTCTGAGTTGCCACATGACTACATAATTTCTGGACATGAAATCCTTGGTATTTTGCCTTTCCCTTGCTGATCCTCCATCCTGTACTGCTATCAAAGTTGTGGCAAGCACTACAGAAATGGTGGTGAAGCCGCATCTGACTTTACACCTCCAGCTCTTTGGGAGTCTAAAATCAGTACTAAAGTTCAGCACAGCTAAAAGACCAGTCTGAATCGCAGTTCTGTGATGGAAATGACCCGATGTTGGCAAACCGATATTCTAGGAGGTAACCATAGAAACGTTCCAAGTGTCTTACATGGGAGATTAAAAGTTGCAAGGAGGAAACATGCTCTGGATTGGTTTTTGTTAATGCAGTTCATGCAGTTCATGCATCCCTGGCAAGGGATTGTTGATTACACATTTTAATTCTTTATGTTTAAGGAACTGCCTCCGTGCAACAGCAGCTATTTCCTTGCCAAATGGTGAGCCCTGAGGCAGAAGAAAACCATGTATACACCCACATGCAAACTTTTCAATTCTAGCAGCTGCATCATTAAGTGTGCACATAGGCAATGTCCACTGCACGCTGCACCAAGATGCGTGGTGCTGGACTTCAAGCGTTGGCATTGGGCTGCTTTCAAATACAGGAATGGCCCACCATTGGCATAGGTTGTTAGATATATTTGTATTTAAAGCTGTTAGCGAGAGGAGGAGAGGAGGGGAAAGAGCATTGGAGCTGAGATGGGGACACAGTTTGGATACCCAAGGGCTGGAGCAGGTTGCCCAACCCTTTGCAACTCTGAAGACAATCTGTTGCAAAAAGGTAGATGTGCTTGAGGACAGCAGTCTTTGACCACGCTGATGAGTTGCAGTGTCAGTGTCATGCAGAAGCTATCAGAGCAAGAAATGGACCAACAAAAGGAACAAAGCAGTTCTGGACACGGCCCCAGTCTGGAGGCACACAGATGCCATCACCCACCTCCTTATGAGCACACAGCAAACCCATCATCTCCGTGAATCCAGGCCTGGCGAAAAGCTCACGTGTCCAATATACACATTAATGCCAGTCCCTCTAGGTCTGAATAATTCATTATGCATCCAACTTCTTCCTTTTAAGATGCACAGAATCAAACCTATATTTTCCCACAAAATCTATGCCGTTACAAAAAAAAAAACCCTATACCTACCCAAGAATGTTGTCATTTTTCAACCACTTTGCACAGGTACAAAGTCTGGGGCACCCATGGGCACTTCACCATGACACCTACTTGCAGTTTTCTCTGTTGAACAGCACACACCAAAAAAAAAAAAAAAAAAAAAAAAAAAACAAAGCCATCACAATCCATTTTCTTTAGGAATGTAGCCCAGCACTCACTGCATTTGTTCCAATAATAACTAATGAATCGTTAGGTGTGAATTGGAGGAGAAATCAACGTTTAATTTGTTTCACAATATCCCTGTAAGGTTCTGCATGTAGATTAATTATACAGAAGGCCAAAAGTGATTTGTGTAAACTTAGTGTTATCTTGCTACCCTAACCTGCTTGCGCCATCCAGTGGGTGCCAATGTGAGATCAGGAGCACAGCTGGAGCCCATGCAGAACAGCACAGCACTGGAGCACAAAAGATTTTGTTACAAAGCAGTTCTTCAAGGCCTGACCACTGCTTTGTGTGATGTTCCCAATTTGAAAACCTTCCACCAAACGTTACGTCTTGAGTATAAAGAAAACTGTAGAGTGTTCCCAATTGGAAGGGGCCCATAAGGATCATCTAGTCCAACTCCTAGAACACCTCCACGTGCCCCTAAATGCTGCCAAACCTCTCCAGGAATAAATCTCCTCAAGGGACACAAAGGACGAATGCTTTCCCAGCAAGTTCCTCAAAAGCATTTTCCTTGTTTCTTTTAATTCAGGACGCCTACTTCTTGTATGCATCCTTTTGAACCCCAGGAGTGAGGGACCCCCACAGGAACACTTTCACAGTGCAGGCTACAAACCCGACTGTCACCAGGGAACAAAATTATCCGAGAAAAAAGAAAAATCATTCTTCTAACACGGCGATAACATCTTGCTAATGGCACAGCACACAGCAAGGCATGGGTGATCGGCATCGCCGTTATTTGTCTTTTCTTTCCCATGTGTCAAAGGATGAGAGAAATACCAGGTGGAATGAAGTGCCAGGCAAATCAGACCCACTTCTCCCTTTGCAACATATGTTATTGCTAATACATTTCTGCTGATGATCTAATTGAGGAGTTCACACTCCTGCCCTTTCTTTGTAGTATCCGGATGGCTTCTGTATAAAATTAATAACTAGAATTAAATCCCTGGTGAGCTTCAGGCAATATCTGATCCTTTTCCCTCCCAAGGACAAAGCTCTGCTCTGTGTGGGTTTAACACAGCTCTGCTGAGCAGAATGGTGTAGAAGAGAGGAATTGTTTTCTACCGCAAAGATTTTCAGAGAATTTGAAATATGGTCCCCATAGAAATGAGAAACCAAACATTTATATATTCTTCATGGATAATTCTAGAGGGGGAAATTACAGCCAGCCAATGAGAGCATTTAATTCTGGAACAATGCGGTGCGATTTTGATTCTTAAATTGTATAATCAATTACAATATATTATATTGTAAACGGTGTTATATTCTCTGCAGCCTAAAAGACAGCAGTTGCAAAATGAGAAGTGAAAACTTTCCACTGCAATGCTCGACAGGAACCAATACCAACACTGCCCTGGAGGATGGGTGGCCCATGAGAGCAGGAGCACAGCAGTACCTCAGCATCTTCCACAGATGGATCAGGAGGTGTGTGGGCTGAAGACGAGGCATGGCAGGGTGTGAGAAGCCCTGGCAGCTGGAATGTGGTGGGTCTCATCCAGAAATGGAAGATCCCACCACTGGTTGGTGAACAACTGCGTTGTGCGTCACTGGTTTTATATATAGCTTTATTATTAATAATTACCATTATTATCCCTTCATTTTCTGTCCTATTAAATCGTCTTGATCTCTGCCCGCTGGTTTTGCCTTTTTCCAGTTCTCACCCCCATCACAGGGGGGAGGATCGAGCTCTGTGGTGCCCAGCAGCCCGCAGCCAGCAGCTCCCCAGCCAACTTCCCCATCGTTCCTGTTGAGCACAGTGCCACATGATATGCAACGTCCACTTGGCCAGGCTGGGTCAGCTGTTCACTCACTGCAAATTTTCAGACTGGGAGAGAGAAAGTGAACAGTCATTGCAGTTTTTCATTCCCATACCATTCATGCATCTATAAATCCTTAATAGACGTTCATGTATGTCTTTCCCATTCTGAATGGGTACAGTCTGCTTTATGTAATGTGGAGGCCAATCCAGACCCTTTCTTTTTGCCTCTTTCTGGATCATTTCAGACCCCTGCCCACCTGTCTGGCACAGGGTCACACGTGGAGACATGCAGTGCTGCACAAGCATGGTTGGTGTCCTCATCATCACTTCATCTTAATGACACCCAAAGCTCTCGAGACGTCACTGAACACTGAGCTGGCATTTGCAGAGGACTCCTCAGAGCTGCTCCAAGATCTCTTTCCTGAGTGATAATAGCCAGCTCAGCACACGCCTTTGTGAATTATTGTGTCTCACTTTGCAATTATTGACATTGCATTTCACCTGCCATCCTCTGCCTCAGTCGCTAAGGATCCCTCCAAAGCTCCTGGCAGCCAGCTGTCATTTCTCCCTGATGAGGGGAAGATGTCAGAGGCTGACAAACAGAATGACATCCGTTTTTGCTGAGCAGGTCGTACTGTACCTCACAGCTGAACCAAGGGCCACAGATGGGGATGGAAGAGATTACTCATCCTAGGCAAAAGAAACCACAAAATGGAAAGCTCTAAAGAAAATTCCTAATTAACTTCAAGCAACAAAAGTGTGTTTATCAATCTTCCGACTCAGGTATTTATTTTTCTATATGTGGGTCATCTGTCATGTTCTTTAATTGCCTTGTCTCCTGCTTTGTTGTATGTCTCTAAGAATGCTGGGTGAAAAATATTAGATAGGAAGAAGAATGCATGTATGAGATCTGCACTATTTAGAGAAACTACAGGCTTTTACTGCTTCCTCTAAATTTTTGTAACATCCAGGAATGAAATGAGTTTCTTAGCATAAAGAGGAAAAGAACAGTGAGCATACCTAAACATTCTGTATAATAACCTGGAATATTAAAATGAATCGCTTAATTGAAATGAATAGGATAAGAAAATATAGCAATGCAACCCCTGGTATGGAGAAAAATATAAAAAGGCCTGGAAAAGAAAAGAATCAAAGAAAGTTGTTATGTGCTGATGCCATCTCCTGGGTGCTGACAGAAGGGTGCTATGGAAAAGGAGAGGAGAAACGTGTGAGTGCAGGAGTGGGGAGGGAGTTGCCCTCCAGCCCAGGGCACAGGGAAACCTTTGGTTGGGAAGAGTCCCAAAAATATACCATTAGCCTGCATATTTCTAATTTACATCACCAAGTCATGTGATGCTCCCTGGATTAGAATGCATACCGATAGTTTAGGAGTTATCAGATGTACCTGATCTGAAAGATGCTTTTAAGGGAAAAATGAAAGTGTAAGGTCCTAGAGATAAGCTTGTTGACATAAAAGTCCATAAAAGTAAAAATATTCCCGCTTATTCCATTCCATTCTATTCTATTCTATTCTATTCTATTCTATTCTATTCTATTCTATTCTATTCTATTCTATTCTATTCTATTCTATCCCATCCCATCCCATCCCATCCCATCCCATCCCATCCCAGTGCTGGCTGTAAGCCAAGCAAACTGACTCATCCATCTCGTTAAGACTTCATCTTTGCCATCTGCCTGGCACCTAAGCAGTCTCAGAGCACTCAGGCTCTTTCCCACTTACACAAATGACTCAGCCCATTTCTCAGCTGCCTTTTAAAGGGCTCCTTGTCAGTCTCTTTTATACGCTCCATTGATGAAGGGATTTCATTAATGAGAAGTGAGCCAAAGTTTCAAAGCTCGCAGTCGCACAACCCCTTTGATCAGGGTTTGGGGTACATACACACAGCCCCTGAGATACCAAGGGGGGGGGTTTCTTTCATCTCAAGAACAAGAGATGATTCCACTGCAAGTAACTGCCAGAGCAGTTTTCAGCAGCAATATTTCAATGCTTTCCCTGCGATACAGAAGAAATCTGCAGATTGCTGATGGGACCATGTGGCAAACCTGAACGTTTGCTGCAGCATGGCAGCATGGAGCAGAGCACAGCTGGTTTCCTCCTTCAGCAAAGCTGTATTCCTGTGGGCACAAATGCTGTGGAGGGCTCTTTTCACTCCAGCTCTCACCTACCAGCTAAGCTCTGTCTGTATACCACCTGTGAGAGCCCATCTCAAATCAGAATACATTCACTATTCAGTGTTTTCTTACTCCATCCCATCGTCACTAAATACCCTGCAGATATTTGACGGTGAGAAATGTGCAGGCAAGAAAACTGTGAAGAATCTTAATGTCTAATTTTCTGTCTGAAGTGTTCCTATGCTTGGACTTTTGGCTTTCATTCCATATTTCCATGCTGAAAGAGCACTGTTTCCATCTTTGAATCCTCCCCCTGCTTGTCCACTTCGTCTGTAGTGGACTTTGGCTGTAGAGATCGAATCTTTGGTTTGAGAGGTTTGCTTTGATATGCTGAAACAGTGCACTCCTGTGGTCTCCCAGGTAGCATTACCACATAATTCAGTCCACTTTCTGGGCACTTTCTCCATTTTAGCTAGTAAAAGGGGGGAGGTTAAATCATCCTTATTGAAGGCCTAAGCTAAGCAAGGTGGACAAAAATCAGCTTTCACAAACAAAAAGGAAAGAAAAAAAAGAGAGAAAACAAAATGCCTGCACAAATAGGTGGCAGTCTTACAGGGAAGGATCCATGTGGGAGCTGGTAAAGAGGAAAGTCAGGGGCAACAACACAAACCCATCCTGGCTTTAGGTGGGGAACTGCCAATATGCACGATGTGTGGTTCAGGCCTGGAATTCTTTGTTTTACTGCTGTGAACTGGATGCAGCAGATGCTGGTTCTCCCAGTTCAGAAGTAGGGGAGTGGGTATTCATCTCTTACTCTCACTGTAGTGCTGGGTTGGGAGGGGCTTTGTTTGAGGGTTTGGGAGTTTTACAGCCTGCATTTGATTTTGGTCCACGTGCTAATCCTGAGAATTAGGAATTCTGCTTTCAGTCTCCTCTTTCTCCGCTCTGGGGAAAGGGTTGATAGCAGTTTGCCTCCTTGCTTTAAAGGTATTTCTGCCTGCATTCAAAACAGCTAATTCAAGGAATTTTTCTGCTGTTCCTGGGAGGTTTCCTTGTCCAATTGTAAGCTAGGAAAGCATTTTTCTCTCATTGGGAGGGGACAGTGAGAGCAGACAGCATGGCCCCAAATGCTTGTATCCAGATGACTGCAGCTTTTGGCTATTCTGTGCAGATGAATATACATGAGATGAGGAGAATTACCCAAAGCTCATCTGTGGCTAAGTGAATACAATAATTCTAGGGGACCTTTCATGATAATAAGTAGTGTGCACACAGACATCTTCATTTACAGAGAGCAGAGATGGAGCTCAGTACGAGACCAAGGGTCTGGACCAGAACAGCACAACAGACTGGAGTGGAAATGCCCAAATCCTTGATCCTCTGTTTGTCAGCTCAGGTGAGCTGCAGGGATATAAGATAATCCAGAGAGCACAAGTTAACACACAAAAAAAAAGCACCAGAAAGATCCAGTCCTGCAAAATGTCCCCATTCAAATGCATTGTGATCCTCTACACCTGAAAATCCCTTGGCTCTGTGCAGCAGTGCTGAGCAACAACTCAAACATTGCTGTGTTATCAACATCATTCTCATCTTAAGCCCAAAACACTGCCTTTTGAAACAAAGTTTTGGGCTATTATATATATATATATATATTTATTTATTCCCCTGGGAATGCATAGCACAAAATCTGGAGTCCAGAGTTTCACAACAAACATGCAAAGAAATGTGTAATTATTGTCTAGAGAATTACATGATTATATTACAAAATGGAGATTTCCTTGTCATTAGCAAATCTCTCCATAGGCACTTTTTTACTGGGAAGCTTTGAAACTATTAGCATAATAAGCTGTTTCTCAAATCCTGATTGCTAATTAAAGCCATATATTATTGTCAGCTCCCCTATTGGTATGTGAGCTTAGTTTTACCTCATTACAGTGTAATAAATGCTTCGTTTCTCCTCATCTTTTCTCTTTGTTTCATTTTTTCTTCCCTTTTCTCACAAAAAAACAAAGTTGCAGAAAACTTGCCACTACATAAAATTGGACTGTTGCTTTCCCTCCCTTATGGAGAGCTGTACAGTTTATTCTGCATATTTTTCAAGTCTTTTCCACAAATGAAGGAAGCCCAATAGCTGTATTGGCTGTTCCCAAAGATATCACACAGCTTTGGAGCTAATTAAAAGTTAGTCTCTGTGCAATTGCCGTGGAACAGGGTAAGCACAACTGGAGTGAATAGCAAAATATGCAAAGGTCTTTTCTTTGAAACTCAGCCCCAGAAACCACTCCGTGCAAACAGCAAATGAGGAAGTTAGTTCAAAAAACAAGGAAATAATGGTTGCTCTCCTCAGCACAGAGGCTATTTAAATATCTTGAGAGTCCCAGAAGGGTTACATGACCCAAAATTACAAAGACAAAAGAAGATCTAAGATGTCAGACTGCAGCTCAAGTGGGACAGGCTGAGAGCTGAGCGGAGCAGCAGCTTCCTGCAGAGGCATTGCAGAGCAGAAAAGATGTCATAGAATCACAGCATGGCCTGGGTTGCAAAGGAGCACAACACTCATCCAGTCCCAACCCCCTGCTGTGTGCAGGTCACCAACCAGCAGCCCAGGCTGCCCAGAGCCACATCCAGCCTGGCCTTGAATGCCTGCAGGGATGGGGCATCCACAGCCTCCTTGGGCAACTTGTTCCAGTGCTTCACCATCCTCTGAGTGAAAAACTTCCTCCTCATATCCAACCTAAACCTCCCCTGTCACTGGAAGCAATCATGAGATACTAAGAGGAAAGGCACCAGCAGACCATGAAGTGATGGACAGCAAAGTAAATGCATACTGGGCAGACTGGAAGTATTCTCCCTGCCATGCAATGAAAGGTGTATGCTTTCCCCACACATCTGTGCCAGAAGATGCCCTCCTGATACATACAGGACAACAACAACCTTGAGATTCCTGGAAGGAGAACCTATAGATAAGCACTTTATATTGGGGTAAAAATTTAACACAAAGGTAAATCCTTGCACGGGTCTTAACCTCTTCCTCTGCTCACCTGTCCTGTGAGTTACAGCAGGTTGATAAACGTGCTGAAGAGTAGAGAGTTGACCTCTCTGTTCCTAATAGCAACATAAGAGTCATGTACTGGATGCTCTGCGGGTCACTTAGTGGTGTTTGTGGTGTTCCCCTACATCTGCTCACTATGCAAACAGAGTTTCTTCAGTTTCTTTAGGAGTGCCAAGACAAATTGCCTCTGCAGTGCTGTTAGCACACTGGTACAGCCCATCTCTTCTCTGGCTCCATTCTTGAGGACTCCCAGTATCTTTGTTGTAGACTTGATCCTCAGAGGTCATTGCTGCTTGGGACATAGGATTATTTTCTGAAACACGGTGAGAAAATCCATAGGAACATCCCTGAACCTTATTTGCATGAGTTCTTCCAGTGGTGGCTTTAACTGGAGAGAGGTGAAGGTCAGAAGAACCTTTAGGGCCATGCAAGAAAAAGAAAGTCCTTCTTTTGTACCACACCTGTTGTCATCAGGTCCCCAGACACGAGCAGATGGAAAAATGGTACCACTTTGAGAAAATGACACAGTTTAACTCCTGACATCCCCCACTCGTTGAAGTTCATAATCTCAGTAATGCAGATTTTGGTGTGGTTTGAATGCAGACCTTTTATGTTCCTGTGGTATTCCATTACATAAATTTTGCCTGTACAGCAAAATGAAAACCTTGTTAGGATCCCTTCTCAAAATAGCAAACTGGAAGCCCCCTCCCAGGTAGTGCCTTCTGCAGGGAGGAGAGGCACTTCTTATAAATTATAAATCCAATACAAAATACACCCCTGACAAAACGAAACTTGCATCGGATTTTAACTCCTTTTGAAATCCCAGGTAAATGTCAATCTGAAAATAAAACACTGGCACGCATTACGTTACGTGTAAGTGGGAACAGCAATGCTTCCTGAGGGGACGAGGAGGTTTATGCATAAAGGAGAGAATGGAAATTAATTGAAATGGTTCCAACCTGGGGGCCTTCTCAGAAAGACTCCATCAGCGAAGCAATAGAGAAGAGACTCTTTGAAGTAATCCCTAAAGATTAAGTGCTCAGGAGGAAGAGTATAGATGCTGTACGAAAAATAATTTGGCCTGAGCAAGGGAAATTCCAGAGGAGAGAGTTGGACAGCAATGGAAACTTAGCTGCTGGCCAGAGCCAACCCACCAGATACGCCTTTGGTAAGACATCCTGCTGGAAATCTCTGCCATTCCCATCCTATCATTTGTAGAGCTGCTTTGACCAGTGTCTGGTAACACACCCTGGGGTGCTGAGCCTCAGGTCCTGTCCAATCATTTAAAAATCTGAATACTGTGTGTGACTTTTGTCCTGATGAGAGGCTACCGGCCACCCACTGCTTACACACAGCTGCTGCCACTGAGCGGCCAAACCTCCCAACCAAGTGTGTTTTTCCTATTCCTGGAACTCATTTTTCCTTCATGGAAAGCAGCACAGTTTACACAGAAAGGAACACCCCAACCCAAATAATCCATATTTGATAACCTCCCCTTGGTCACTGAGCATGAATTCCCCATGGCAGAGCCAGCATCAGAGCAGAGCTCTTTCCCATTCTCAGCTTAAATACTCATCCCATTCACAGCAGTGTTTCTTAGGCATTTGCACAACTTTATATGAAGAATTCGCTGCTTGATTGAAACTCCAGTGCTCAAATGGACTTCAGGCCATGAATCCCATTCCTCTTTCTGCTCAGAATATGAGGTGGTTCAGGACAAACCTCCATCCCAGGGTCCAACCATGGCCTTTCCCACCAAGGACACTCTCTCCCATCCCCAGCTAGAAATACCAGTTTCCTTTGCAGGGGAGAAATGCCAGCAGTGCTGTGTGTTTTTATTTAAATTCCTCACCTCACCAAATTAAATTAATTGGAAAGCATTAAATGTAGTTATAAATCTTTAAGTAATTTTTACCTCAATAATAATGAATTGATTAATGGCTGTGCTCAGAATTATAATAATAATTACTAAAATTTATACCGTCCAGTTATTACTAATACTTATTAAATGCCTGCTAATAGGTGGAACAGTAACACTGAGCCTTCCCTCTGGGGAGTCAGGAAAGTGTTATGAGAGTTGTTGGGAATCATGGGACTGACTCTGCATGGGTGCTCATCACTCCACAGCTCTCCTGACCTTGATGCTGGAGGGAAATGTACTTAGAAGGCCAAAATATCTATGGCATATGGGATCAAATATCCTGTTACTTAGTGATTAGAAAGATACTTTTTCAGAGCATTATGGCTCTATGTCCAGGTAGAATCCAGTCATGAGTAGTGTCCTTCGGGGGGCTGCCCTGGGACCAGGGGGAAGGGGGAGGGAAAGGGGAAGGGAGAGGAGAGGAGAGGAGAGGAGAGGAGAGGAGAGGAGAGCTCATCTGAGGCCATGCTGCCAAAACTAGCACAGGTTTTGTGAGCAGACAATGATTGTGAGCAATCATATTGATCTTCCAAGGCAACCCCATTCATTTTGGGCTCCAAAAGACAGTTAATCTTAGTTAAGAATAAATACACTCAATTATTGGAAAGGAAAAAACAGCAGTGTATTTATTGTGAGGAAATCGAAAGTAATTACTCTGGAGAAAGTTATGTTGGAGTCTGAAAGTGCAATACATTAACTGTCATAATTTTTAAAGCAATTGGCAAAGACCATTCCAACACATCCTTCCCCATGTCCCAGGAAAGACTGAAGGAGCAGGCTAATGTTCTAGCATTCACTGAAGGTGAGGCCTTCAGCACCTTCTGCCACCAACACAAAGCAATTCTTCCCCAAAATACATCATGGCTTGCAGCTGTGTTGTCACCTTGTGTTGGAGTCCAGATTTGTTTGTAATAGAGACTGTGAAAAGGCTGTACAGGGAGCTGTGAACTTCCCAATGACAGCCCCAAATGCACAACATTTCATTGCAGGCTGCTTCCAACCTCAAGGCATGAGTGCCCTGGAAGGTTCCATTCTGCTCCAGGACAGATTCCCTGGCTAATTCCCACTTCTATCTTGAGATCACGTAGCTATCATAGAATCTCTTGAGTTGGAAGGGACCCTTAAAGTCCATCTGATCCAACCCCCCTGCAATAAACAGGGAACACCCACAGCTCCATCAGGTGCTCAGAGCCCCTCCAGCCTGATCTTGGGTGTCTGCAGGGATGATGCATCTAGCATTTCTCTGGGCAAATCCTATGGACAGATTCTTAAAATTTCAGCATAATTTCTCTTATCAGTTGTCTAATGCAAGTCACTCATAAAGGAGTGTATTCTCCTTTCTATTCGAGCCACACGATAACACTTACAAGCTAAAGCTTGTACCCATCAATCACTCTGTTTAACATTTACAAATTAGGATTTCACACTTTGACCTCCTCTAGATTTTCTCCATTTTATTCTTCAGAACTGAGCTTACAAATCATTGCCTTCAGTCCTCACCCACCGTGTCACACTCAGCACATAGCATCAGTAGTAAAAGAAATCCCACAGACAAGAAGACCAGGAGGACCACAGTTCTCTATTACTGTTCCTCAAGTCCCAGCTCGCAGGTGGATCCCTCCAGGGATCTCTGCAGTCCTTTGGGGTCTCCCAAACAACGTCGCCCCTCCATGATCCTATGCAGGGAAAATGCTTCACCACCACTCTTCAACGCTGTGGAGATGCTCAGGCTCTTGGAGAGCTCTACAGCCCACCAAGCTTATGGATGTAGCACTATCTGCAGCAGTTTGCTGTACTGAAGGATAGAAAACCCTCTCTATCTGTGATCCCAGCTAGTAGTTCTGGTTGGCCTCACTGGTGTTCCTCCTGCAGGACAGGATCATGCAGTATGAAGTGAGGTATAATCCAGAAATATCTTCTGTCACCACGGTGTTATTTGTCCCATCAAAAAGAAAAAAACAATCAAATTCTACAAACCAGAGCCAACTATCAATTAGTTATTACCAGTCCTCCTGTAACTCCGCATTGCTCAGCTCCACTGCTGCTTGTGGTTTTTCTTACAGCTGGAGATGCCTGCATCATTCATTTAAGCCTACTCATAGCTCTCTGGGGCTTCCACCTTTCTTTGTGTTTATTGGAAACCTCCATTAGCATTTCAGAGAATGCCTTGGCCCAACCTTGTTAAAGCCTTTGATGCAATTACCCGGATGCACTGGTTTTAAAATAACTGCATTTGGCTATCACTGTTAAACAGCAACTTTAACCACTGCTGGGATAGAAAACAATCCCTACAGCTGTGACAACGCTGATGGACAGCAGGAGATGCACAGCAGGAAGAGCAATAGAGGCAGTTTGTATCACACTTGAGCAAGCGAAATAGAAAACTATGAACAAGGTGGGCTGGGGAGGTCTCTCAACATGGTGCTTTCAGCAGGGTGAACACTGAAATCAGATTAGGATGGCCTGGGTTTTGTAATTCCTGCACCTAACAATGCAGCTTTGGTGGCACCAGTGTGCTGAAATGTTAGTTCTGCACGCAGTAATCACTTAATGCAGTGGAAGCCCCTGTCACGAAGGCAGGAATGGTCTTTCCATGGAGCAGGCATAACTGGAACAGCAGCTATGATCAGGCGTTTAGGAGTGGTCCTTGAGAGCAGCTCGGCAGAGAAGGACCTGAGGGTCCTGATGGACGAGAGACTGAATATGAGCCAGCAGTGCGCTCTGGCAGCTCGAAAGGCAAATGGGATCCTGGGCTCCATCAGGAGAGGGGTGGCCAGCAGGGACAGGGAGGTGATTGTCCCTCTCTACTCGGCTCTTGTGAGGCCCCATCTGGAGTACTGTGTCCAGGTGTGGAGCCCTCAGTACAAGAAAGACATTGAGATTTTGGAAAGGGTCCAGAGGAGGGCGACTAAGATGATCAGGGGGCTGGAGCACCTCCCCTATGAGGACAGGCTGAGGGAGTTGGGCTTGTTCAGCCTGGAGAAGAGAAGGCTGCGGGGTGACCTCATTGCAGCCTATCAATACCTGAAGGGAACCTACACCCAGGAGGGGAGTAAACTCTTCAAAAGGGCTGATAACAGCAGGACTAGGGGAAATGGTTTTAAGTTGAAGGAGGGAAGATTTAGGTTGGATGTTAGGGGGAAGTTCTTTACAAGGAGAGTGGTTGGGCCCTGGAACGGGCTGCCCAGGGAGGTTGTGGATGCCCCGTCCTTGGACGTGTTCAAGGCCAGGTTGGACGGGGTCCTGGGCAACCTGATCTGAATGTGGATGTTTGGTGGCCCTGCTAGGCAGGGGGGTTGGAACTACATGATCCTTGGGGTCCCTTCCAACCCGGGTGATTCTGTGATTCTGTGTGATTCTGTGAAATGATGAATGAGCAAACTGCCACGCTTCCGTTGTGAAGACACATCCGTGCAGCATGACAGATAGCATCTCTGTGTGACTCTGTGTCACTGGTGAGAGTTAGTTACAGAAACACATGCCTGGGAAATGCAACACCTTCATAAGGCTTCAGAGAAGAAAAGTGTGTATAAAGGCTGTAAGATCAATTTTCTTCAGATCAGAATTTAAAGCTGCATTCTCCCCCTGGTTAGGCAACACGATTGTCTCAACTGTCATGCGTGGATAAACATATCTGGCTGTGGCTAGTGTAAGCTGTGCACTTACATCACAGTGCTGCAGGAGTTGGCCACGTCCTTGGAAGCAACAAAGTGCTGCTGTGAAAACACACAGTTCCAGTGTTCTCCTCTGTCATGAGTACTGAATTAAAACCCAATGCCAGCTCAGCATTTCTCTGCTACCCGAATGATGCCTTTGGAAAAGCTCAGGCTCTGAGCAAGACTGGCTGGCAGAGGTGATAGAGGCAGAACATGTCATCCTCATGGATGGACATCATGGATCTCAATGCATCCACCTCGATTGACTCCAGTGCATTTCCACATACTGAAGCAGCGTTTTTCCATGGGCAACAGAGGCCTGAAAGCGTTTGTTGCATGCTTCCATACAGAATATAAACCATATAGACCACTAAGAACATCAAGTGCAATCATCAGCCCGTTGCCACCATGCCCACTAACCCATGTCACTCAGTGCCACAGGGATGTGCATCACCACTCCATTTTGGAACCCAGGGTATTCTGGAGAAAGCTGTTAAAAACACCCCCAGAGCCCCAGAAAATAACTTGCAGGCTGTACTACAGTGTGTTCTAGCAGCAGATTTGGGGTTCAGCATGACCAGATTGTCTTTTAGGAGGTTCATTCTCTTTTCCTTGAGGTGAACACCTGCAGCAGAGCAAAGAATTTTTTGGAGCATACAATATTATTCTTATATTTCAGCATACAATAATTAATCACCTCATAAGAAGTGATGAAAAATTAACCTTATAAATTAGACATAGCACAGGAAAATTGAACCACGTGGATTGGATTAACTCATTACTGATCTCTACATTTACACATTTTTTCCTCAACACTTCTTCCAATTCTGTCTGTTCTCTTAAACACATTCTGCTCTCTTTGAGCCCCTGCTTTCAGACCAGCAAGCTGTATATCACAGAACAGTTTTGACTTCAGTTCTCAGGAGCTAAAGAAGCAAAACTGCTATAGAAATGGCAGCAAAATGTGACAGTACCTGGGTGGGTTCAGTATTTTTTTAATAGATATAGATGTTGAGAAAGAAAGGTGTTGGAGTGTGGCCCTGAAGCCTGGCTGAGAAGCTGTGGTGGATCAGGAGGAGAACAAAGGGGCCTTTGAGCCTTTGTCAGCGCTTCCTCTCCCTTTTGCCCATCATCTAAAATAGGTCTGCCAGTCTCAAGCTGATCATACCACTGTGCTGGAGGGAAAAAGAGGGTCAAAAAATCCACAGTGCTATACAGGGAGCTGCCCAGAACCATTCAGCAAGTCCTGACCCAGGCCCATCTGGACTTGCACACTAAATTGTGGTGGCTGCCTATCAGCTTTCAGACCCCAAAACCGAAACCCTTCCTTGGACTGAGAAGCTAGGCAGATCACAGGGTGATGCTTTTGGTCCTTCAGATGTGTCAGTGCTGCCATCTGCTCCTTGCCCCATCTCATGGATATGAAACTGAATGTAGCTGTTCAACTCCTGAATGGATTCTTAAGTGATGAAGTGAAATCCTGTCTGTTTGTCCAAGCACACGACTTCTCCACGTTTTCAGCAAGACAAAATTACTCTTCAGTCTGCCAGCCGAGACTTGATAAATCAGATTAACCTGTCCCAGCAATGATGGATCAGTCTTCCCATTGACGCACAGTGCTGCCAAGCAGGACTGAAATGCAGATATCCGCAGTGAGGAGTCACTGCTGTGGCCTGGACAAGGAAAGATGTGGTTCTGCTTTGCTCAGAGGCTGAAATGAGCTCGAGGGCATCCCCACCTGGTCTGCTCTGCCTGTCCCCAGTGATGTGATTTCATGCAGTGCTCAAGTCAAGTCAAGGACTCTGGGTGTGCAGGGATGTTTGTCTTTGGAGGTAACCACAGAGCTGGGGGTTGGAACCAGGTGATCTTTAAGCTCATTTCCAACTCTAACCATTCCCAATTCTGACTTTTCTTGGTCACAAATTGAGTTGTGCCAAGGAGAAGAGTTGTGTTTCCAAAATGGGCCAAGTTACCAATCTCGTGTTACTCATCACGCAGCTGTAAAGCTGAAGCACATAGCAAGGCAGTGAGCTGCAACTGCTGGGAGGTCTGGGGGCTTTATCTCTTCCAAATTACCTCTATGGGCTTTTGACAAATAAAGCTGGCTCTCTGTGTGTCATTAGGACATCAAATGCTCGGTGTGCACACATTTTGGAAGTGTAAAGAGTAAGTAAGTTATGCTATGTCCCAAATGCCACTCTGCTCCTTCCCCTGGGCCTGCCCTGCTCTGAGGTACCGGTGAAAGAAGAGAATAACTTGTTTTCAGATTCCCAATAATAGTTCTCCCGCTAATTAAAGCAAATCAGCAGATTTAATGTACACATCTCAGCAGCAGGTTACCCTTCTAATATTACCAGGCATTAATCAACAGAGAATGAGTTTTAAATAAGTTAGCAGTGAGCAACTGGCGAACCGAAACGGTGTGAGCATCTCCATTAGTAAAGCTGAGCCATTTGTTCTAAAGAAAAATATGTCTCACATCCATCCCTGTGCTCCTTTCAATACAAAGTGTGCATGTTGAAGAGCCAGGAAAACCAGGAGAGTGGATCCGTGCCTGCACTTTGGTTCAGATGCAGTATCAGCTCCAGCAAAGTCACAACACGTGATGAAGATACAGGCAGCTGTAATTATTCAGCACAAAGTTTCCTCTGGTCCCAAATTTCCGACTCATAGAGTTTTCTATCACAGAGCAAGCCAGGGTCCCTGATGAGAACTACCCCGGCACATTCTTTGTTGTAGCTTTTGAAATGACCTCTGGATATTTGGTTCTGGGGAATTTCAAGAAATATTGAAAAGTGATGAATTGAAAAGCACCTGAAATTCCATCAGACTTCTTTCGGATTTTGCATTTAATTGAATTTTATCCTGCATTGTCCCAGAGTGTCACTGAGAGATGATGTGTCTTTTATAGCTTCTGTGAAGTGCTATCTTCCTGGAATAACACTGAGTGTAAAGAGACGGGCTGGATGTGGACACGTTATTAAGAGCCCTCTGTGCTTTCTGATCTATGTGCATTTCTGTGAGAGGATGGGAGCACTGCTCCCACAGCCCATCCAGCACTGAGCCTACTGCCAGTCACCCAGGTTTAAAATGAGACAGAAATGTCATTCAACTCGAAGGCAATACTCTCAGAAACGTGGGATTTTTTGCATCTGCTGTGTGATGGGAACAAATCCATGCTGGGGGACTGTGGCTGGTGGACTGGGGTTAGGGTGAGCAGGTGGCAGGAGGCTGCTTTGGCATCACAAGCCCTTCTCCCTTTCTTAGGTGAACAGCAGAGTATCAGGAGCAGAGCAAGCGGTAATAATTTTCTGTGTGAGGCTTTGGGGATGGTTTCTGGGGATCCCAGGGAACTACATGGCAGTGAGCATCACTTCTGTGCATGGGAAGATTGTAGAGCAGATCCTCTTGGAAGCTATGTTAACCCACATGCGAGACAAGAATGTGATCCAAGACAGCCAGCACAGCTTCTCTAAGGGCAGATTGTGCCTGATCAGCCTGGTGGCCTTCTATGATGGAGTGATGGCACTGATGGACAAAGGAAGGACAACTGATGTCATCTACCTGGACTTGTGCAAGGCCTCTGATGTGGTCCTGCACACCATCCTTATCTCCAAGTTAGAGAGACATGGGTTCAAAGGCTGAACTATTCAGTAGATAAAGAATGGAAGGTTGCAGCCTGAGCGTTGTGGTCAGTATCTCTAAGTCCAGGTGAAGGCCAGCCTTGAGTGGTGCCCACCAGGAGTCCATCTTGAGACCAATACTCTTTAACATCGCTGTCAATGACATGGTAGGATCGAGTGCACCCTCAGCAGGTTTGCAGATGATATCAGGCTGAGTGGTGCCGTTGACATGAATTGGGGCCTGGCTTCATAGATGGCAACCCCACCCTTGGCAGGGATTTGGAACTAGGTGATCCTTGAGGTCCCTTCCAACCCACCCCATTCTATGTTTCTCTGATTCCATAAAAGCTGCGTATTGGCACTGCTGGGCTTTTAGTCCTCCTTACAGTGTAATAGGCAGCAAGCAGGAAAAGAGTTTTCTTCTCCTTACCAATGACCCACCATGATTTATCAGCCACTCCTGCCATCCTACAGGGTGTGCACACCCCACTTACCCCGCATCTGGAGCATCAGGCTGGTGCAGCACAGTAAGGGGTGGCAAAGAAAGTGGGACTGGGGTCCCCAGAGCCTGACACTGCTTCCATGCAAAGAGACATCCAGCAGACCCACACTTTGCAGTGATGCAGAGAACAGCCCAGGGCAGGCAGTGCTCATCCTACAGCTCAGCTCAGCTCATGTCATCTCAGATGAACCACGTCCCAGACTCCACTGGTTGCAGTGAGCCCAATCTGGGACTGTCAGCTCAGACATCTCCAAAGCAACATCTGAGTTTTGCACTCTTGAATCCCACATCGATGGGCATGCAGCTCAATGCCATCCCAACTCAGGGTTGCCCACATTGCCAGGTCAGCCACGTCCATCCCTCTGCTGCCAGACATTGCAGCTTTGAGTAGGAACAGATCACAAAACGCAGCTTTGGTACCCAACTCCATTCCTCTAAAATTAAAGAGGATAAATACACAATTTGAAACAGAGAAATAATAAATAAAGCATGGCAGCTTCCAGAATATTCTCTTTGTTCTCAGAGACTGACAGATTTTTTTCCTCTGTTTGAAGCTGCATCACAAAAGATTATCCTTCTGCTGTTGCACCCTATAAACAAACTGTTTTCCTCATTTGTCACATGCTGTTCCTGCACTTCTCTCTGCATTATTCTCTTCTCAGATGATGCCCCATCAGATGATGGGAAGGATGTTCCCACTCACTAACTGATGTCTGTTCCTCCCCCAGAAAGCAGTGGCTGGGGATTTTCCTGGCTGCCTGAACAAGGAAAGAGTTTCTGCCATCACCATAGGGTCCATTCAGCCCAGACCCGAGCACACGAGAGCTTTTCCAGTCTCAGAATATTTTTAATTGGTTCTTATTTTTTTTTTTTTTTTTGAAAGGGCTTTTTGAAAGGCTCTTAATTCTTATTAATTTTCCCGATAGCAGACGTGGCCTTCTTTTGATGTGCAAATGTGAAGCAATTTTTTTTCTCCCCACTCAGCGTAGATAAGGATCTCTGGGAAATGAATCTCATACCAGCGCTGGGAAGGAGCTGGGGAGAGGAGGAGCAGACAGGGATGGATGGGCTGAGACAGCATCATGAGAAGAGCAAAGCAGCCAGCAGCCAGGCAGGAGACACTGATGGCTGTTTCAAAATTGAAGATAGAACATGCCATTCTGCTCGTGATTTTAATTTATTGCAGTTCATACACCAGCACAGTGGAAATACTCAGGAAGCTGATGTGCCCAGTGCCCTCCCTGCCCTCCCACCCTTATGCACACACAGCTCCCAAGGCCCAAAACAGCCTTTGGAAGGGAAGCTGGAAGCTGGCAGAGTTGGGATGGTCAAGGAAAACTGTCCCATGTATATTAGGGCATAGGCATGGGGAATCACAAAATCATCATGGTGGGGAAAGACCACCAAGATCACCAGCCTATGGCCACCATGGCAATGTCCCTCAGTGTCACATCTTCAGTGCCAGTGACCCCGCCACCCCCAGGGCAGCCTGGGTGCCAATGCCCAACCACTCTTTCTGAGAAGAAATTGTTCCATCCAACCTGACCCTCCTCTGGCACAGAGATGAAGCAGGTCCAAAACGTGAGGCTGATGGGGGATCCCACCTTTGGTCACTTCTCCTGGGAAGAAAGAAAATGAAGAAGAGTCGTTTAGAGGCAATGTATCATCATTCCCAGATTTGGATGGAGCGAGTGTTAGTAAAGGAAAGGATGAACATATCAGAGATGACTGAACACTCATCAGGAATTTATTTCTCTTTATTTTATTGGCTGAATGGATTAATATGTTGCTGCCAATGCACTAAATAAACTGTGAAACATTCTGCATGAAACCATCGTTATTTTTGCCCACATCTTACTGTAACTGCTCATTACCAGCCAGAGCCTTTATGGGCCACATCAGCTCATTCATTCAGTTCTCTCCAGCACCCTCACACCCGTCTCCACTTTTGTTCACTGCAGTGTTCAGCTTCACAGGTAAAAGCAGTTTCCTTTCCAGAAATATCACCTTGCATGTAGCAAGTTTAAAGCACATGCTGCCTGCAAGCCTCATTGCTGAGGAGCTCGGCTCATTCTGCAAACACTGACTTGTCCCCGTGCACCCATCTGCATCACCTGCAGAATCCATGTGATGATTTAACACGTGCTTGGCTCTGGGTCGTTGACAAGGATGAAGGCTGTCACAGTACCCTCCCAGGAGCTCGTACCAACTCTGCAGAAGTTTATGAGCTTCTGGGGACATTATATCCCCAGAAAACTGCTCCAGTGAGTGAACTTAAAAGTTATCAAAGGGTCGTATGTCAACTCAACCAGAAAGACAAAAAACGCCACGTGGGCAGGGTGCACCCAATGAGGATTATTTCTGTCCAATATGAATGAGATACTCAAAACAGTAGAGAAGCCAGCCCCAGAGAAACTGAGGCCTCATAGACACGTGTGATCAGAATGTCACTCCTCATTCATCCTGCACAGCAAAATGATGAATCGAGAGCAATGCAGTGGAGCTGACATGGAGAACTCAAGCTTGACCACAATATAGAACCTATGCAGAATATAAAGGGGATGATAAAAAATGCAAAATGGAGAGAATTCATGGTTTTGGTTCAGGAGACACGCTTTAAAACATACTGCAGGTGCCCAGCATCTCCCAAAAGAAATTTTGCCTGATCCCACTGTGGATTCTGCCTCCTCCACTGTGCTGTCTGTGGCAAATCCATGGCCCTGCAAGCGTTGCTGTCAACAGTAGGAAGACGGCGAGAAGGAAGGGGGTGATCACTCATCAGCATTTTAAACTTTCCCATATTGTAACTAAAGACACAACGTTGAAAAATTGAACAGGAGAACCCTGCTGCTGATTGCTTAATTAGGTGCTGGCATATAATATGCATTAAAGGCTTGTATATTCTAACCAGTGCACAGGAAAAACTCAATACACCTGAAATATAACCTCCCTCTGGGAACAGCATGCCCATGGCACGTCTTCAACCACTCCTTACATGTCAACAGTGGGAACAACCAGGGCTACGGAGGGGAATCAGCAAGTGAGAACCTGTGATCACGTGGGCTTGACCTGTTGTCTTAGACCAACGTCAGAACAGCAGAAAAATGGGAGGAATGGGTCTGCAATGGGTTGGTGTTGTGAAATTTTAGCCTTGCAAGCACGACTTGTTAGTATGGGTTAAAAAAAAAAAAAAAAGATCCAAAATTTTAAAGCTAAGATGCAAAAGGGCAGAATAACTTTCTAAGCCTTATTTCACTCTCTCGCCAGCGGAAGGACTCTACCCAGGGGTTTGGGTTGATTCTTATTAATTTCACATTCCCCCGCTTTTTGGGTGGTCAAGTCAAGAGGGAATTGATTTTCCAAAAGCACCGAACCCTTGCCCTTGAACTTTAATCCTCTCTGAGTTATTAAAGCAACCAGAGCACCCAGCGACTTCCAACAACCTTGGCACGAGGCCACACCAGAGGGCTCAGTGAATTTTTAAAAGACAAATCTTCTGGCAAAGGAGAAAAGAAAAATGAGACATATTGCTGGAGCCAGGCCATATTAGGAGACTTTCACAGCAAAGACTATGATAGAAATATGGGGTTGTTGTTGTTTTTTTTTTTCCTTTCGGGTTTTATTTTGGTTGTTTTTCCCCCCCTCCATTCTGGAAATGTGCTTGCAGAAACTCTGTCCATAGGGGAATATTTTTTGACAAATATTTTTGTTCCCTCCATCCCAAAGCAGAGAGACCAAAATGCCACAAGAGAAAATACTTATGCTTCAAAAACTACTGCCACGGTTTCAGAGGTATTTCCAACACAGCTTGATACCAGGGAGCCTTCATTCAGGTCATGCATTTCATACGAATGACTCCAAGCAGAGCAGAAAGAGACCAATGTGGGCAAGAGCCGAGTGGGGAAATCACCATGAGAAATCACCACGACCTGGAGGTTGCGATGCACACCTCCATCCTCCCCATGTAGGCACCATGCATTCCATTTTCCCTTCTGCTGCCGAAACCCCATCACCCTGTGCAGTTTGATGGGCATCTCTCTTCCATCACCCACGGGGAGTGATAGGTGGTGTGGGCTGGCACCCAAAGGAAGGATTGAAAAGAGAGTTCAGAAGACCCAGAAGTTGCCTGCTGAGGAAAAGGAACCCACAGTGGAAAATCCCACACTACTTCCAACACAGCTCTGGGCTGACTGCAGGATCGAATGCTGAATCCACCACTCAGGAACCCGAGGGGAGCAACCCGAGTTGAGCTGCAGCCTCCAATGGGAAGGAGTTTCATTCATCAAGAACAACCATAAAAAACCCTGTGTGATCGATAGCCATGGTGTGCTGGGGTTTATTCTCATTCACAGCAGTTAGCCCTTACGTCCCAATGACACGCGTTTGAGTAAGTGTGTCAGAATCCCTTGATTTCTCAAGAAGCAGCCTCGTAAATAGCTCTTCAGGCTAATGGAGCATTAAAATCCCTGGAAAGACAGCTCTCAGCAGCCATCCTCTGACCTGGAGCAGCTCTTGGGGTGCCACGTGTGTGCCAGGATGGGGTGGGGAACAGGACAGAGGTGCTGTGCCAGCCAAACCCTCGTGTAGTGCAGCAGAAGAGATTGACATGGTTGGTGAGGATGGTGGGGATGGGTCAACAGTTGGACCTGACAAATTTAGTGGTCTTTTCCAACCTTAATGACACTATGATTCTATGAACTGCTTGACTCGTGGCACCCTTGGGTGAACACGGCATCAAGGTGCCACCACTCACGTGCCTCACCCCTCCCAGCACCCGGGTTCCACAAAGGTATTTTTGGCAACGCAGATGCAGATCCCGTCTCTTAAATCTTTAAAGCTCATCAAAGTCATGTTTTTTTCCTTTCCCATTTTCAGCCGTGTACATTCTTAACCACCGAGATCTTCTTATGTATAATAAATACAAAAAAAGCTTCTCTTCCCAGCTTTGCTGCTAAAGCCAAGATGATTATAAAGCTAAATCCTCAGCATATGGCATGGGTACTGTATTGCAAACTTCACCCTTGCACCAAGAGGTAAATTAACCCTTGATGTGTGCTCAGGAGCATTAGTTTGCAAGGAAAGGAAGACAGACCTGTGAGCAGGGCACACTGGCTGATCTGAGCAAAGCAGTTTCCCAGGTTTAGATTTCTTGCACTCATTGAGGAAGCACCACAGTGGGTAGCATGAATCACAGAACAGCCTGAGATGGAAGGGACAGACAAAGACCACCAAGTCCAGCTCAAATATTAGGAAAAAACATCACTGGAAGAGTGGTAGAGCTTTGGCACAGGCTGCACAGGGAGGTGGTGGGGTGACCAACTCTGGATGTGTTTAAGAAACATGCAGAAGTGGCACTGAGGAGCACAGTGGGCATGGTGGGATGAGTTGGACTTGAGGGACTTAGAGAACTATTCCAACCTTAATGATTCTATGATGGCTTTCAAAGGCTGGAAAGCAATGAGCAGCATGGATAGGCTACCAAGGTTTGTTGATGAATTGCACAGCAGGACGGTGCACCAGCACCATCCCCTGGAACAGGACGCAGCCATGAGGAGCTGGGCTCCTCCAAGCCCAGATCAGAGCAGCAGGTGCTATCCTAAGGCAGCTTGAAGATGCTCTTCATTGGAGCCAGATCTTAAAACCAGTCATCACCAACCACCACATCATGGGCAGCTCCACCACAGATGGGGACACTGAGCAGAAGAACCTCCATCAGTGACTTCAATGGAAAGGGGTGGAAATGACTTCCATGGAAAGGGGGAAAGCAGGGACACCACCGGGCTCCACAGTCACCTCAAGGGGGTCAAAAAGCTGCAAGTGTGAGAGATCTGCCTGCCACAGACAGCTGCTGCAGGAGGAGCCCAACCAGCCTCAGCCATCCCTGCGTCAGGTGGGATAACAGCCCCACTGTGTGGCTCACAGAGATGGAGCACATCTCACAGAGCTGATGGCAAAGAACTGGGGACCAACACATAGCCACCTTCAGAGGCAGTCCTAAGGGGCAGAGGACTGGGAGACAGCTTTAGTGTAAAAGCTGAGAAATATTTTAATTCATTGGGTACGTTTTTGCCTGAAAACACAGGGTTTGTTGGGGTTTCATCCATCATTTCCACTTTTTTTTCTTGAAAACTTTCTGATTTCTAATAACAATAAAGAAACGAAAGGGGAAATTGCATTTGGTTTTCTTTTCAAACATCTTTCTCATTTGCTATTTGAACATGAGATACACACAGTAGTGCTACCCTTGCTCACCTGGTGGGTGAATGGTGTCCAGCTTTGCAATCACTGATGAGATCACAGCAAAAAGGGCAGAGCAGCAATTTTTCCTCTGAAGCAGGGGAGAGGAGCTCTTCCATGATCTTGTAAATCTTAACTCAGGTCTCTTCTTAAGCAGAGACAAGGGAAAGGCAAAGGAAACCAGGGCAGGCTTCCAGATGCCTTCAGACAGGTTTCTCTGGATACCTCCTACAAGTTAACAATACAGTGAATTGAGGTGACCAGAGATTGAGGTTGAATGCACACCACTGCAAATACATCATGGTCCAAAACCCAACGCTTGGTGTAGGAGCAAACTTACAGCACTGAATCAGCAGCAGGCAGTTTGCATGCTTGATTTGCAAGGAGAAAAACTTGAGCCCAAAGTCAGCCTTCAGGCTTCACCTATTGCAGTCATTAGCACTGAAACGGGTGGTTGCACAGGTTCAAATGTGAACTTTTGATCACGTCTCAAAGAGGGGGCGCACGTGGCCAGCTGAAGCTCTGTCTGTCAGAGGCTCACACAAGGCACCATAAATCAAGCAGACCTGAAGGCAGTTCAGAGCCAGAGGGCCTCATCTGAAAGTATTCCTGGGTCGTACAAGGAGGAGGCTTCATACATACACATATTAAATAAATAAAAATTTAAATTAAAAAAAAAAGCTCCTATTTCACTAGGCTCCTTTGCTGTTCACTGTGCATGCTATCAATCACCATCTAGATGAGAGCTTCAGACATGTCTTTGAAAAGCAAACAGCTTTTGTTTCAGGGTCAGTTTTGTCACTTCAGATACATTTCAGATGTGGACAAGGAGCTGGATGCACAGATGACCTGAAGGATGCCCTATCTCCCTTACTGGCATGGATGAACTCTCGATGCACGGGCCACTGTGGTGTGATGGACCACAGCAGAAAGGATGCAGCTGTGAGCAGTCCTGGTCCTGAACACGTGAGGTGAATAAAATGATGACAGTCACAATGCATGCTCCCCTTACACTGCTGCCTGCATGGATGTGATGTACTCCCTTGTTATTGGCATTCTTGAGTGTCCCAGAGAACAAGCAGCCCTGGAGAAGTGCTGTCTTTGAGAAGATGGAAGAAGTGCTGAGGTATCTGGAAATCAATTCTTCGACTCCAGAAGAAGCTTTCACTGAGATCTTTTACAGGTAATTTGTCACTTGGTATAGAACAGTTCAGGGTGATGATTTCTAAGGAGCTGTTAATATCCCAATGGAAAAATCAGTATGAAACACATTGTGGATGGAAACAGAGGCCAGGCATTCACTTCCTTTAGAAAGAGAGCGTTCTGTCCCAACAGAGCTACTTTCGTGTCTCAAAATAATACCTATTTGGGCTTAATTCCTAATTGCATCACCAGTGCTCCTCCTCTGAGTCTGCACACTCCACTCCTCTGACCTCCATTGAGAGCCCATGTCCTACAGCAAATGACCACTGAAATGTTATAAAGGAGCTAACCCACCAGGCATCAAATAGAGCAGCTCCACCTACAGCACAATTGCGTCCAGTAAAAGGCAGCCTGAGTCAGAACATGAGGGCATCAGTCTTTTCTAAGGCAACCATGAGCATCATTTAGTGCCTTGTGGTTGCTGTGCAGAAGTTGGCCATATTACTAACAAAAATCAGCCTGCTTCCCAAGCAGGAGTGAAGTAACAGAGCAAACAACCTTGCAAAGTGGTTTTGGAAGAGGAATGGAAAGCCAAACACTATGAAATTACAAGTGCGAGGAGAGGGAGATGGCACATTTCTCTCTGGATGCCAGGTAGGAACAGCTGAGGTTGAGCTGTAAATCACGGGGAGGCAATCACCAAGCAGGTCTGGGAGAGGAGCACTCCAGTGAGTCATTATGACAAGAGGACTCCAGAACTAAGCAAAGGTGGAGGAAGGCCATTTGTAAGACGGTATCTAAACTGTCAGATGGGCCATCTGTGCCGGTAACACACAGCGTGCAGCCTCAAGGAAGAGCTCCTAGAGAACGGTAGATTATCTGATCAATGGGAAGTGCAGTTCTGCTGCTGTATAAATCATTGGTTCAGTCATGCTGTGGTTTCAAACCCCTCATCTCAGACACGGGTGCAAGGGGAGGACAGGAGGGTGATGGAAGGCCTGGAATGGCTTTCGTACGAGGAAAACCTGGAGGACAGGACCCTTCAGCATAGGGAAGGGATTGGGTTAGTGGATGTGTGAAAGAAGCCAAGCTCATGAGAGCCCTGAGAGGATGCATAGGGCCAAGTGTTTCATTTCTCTCCCTGCAGAGGAGAGAAGGAGCAACAAATTAAACAAGAGGAAATACATAATATTGATAGGGTGACAGAATGGAAGATAGAATTCAGTACAGATAAATGTGAAGTGACACACAGGGGAAGAACAAATCCTGATTTCAGATGCACTGTGGTGGGCTCTGAAAAAATATCACTCAAGAATAAGAGCTGGAGTCAGTTCAGCTCTCTGCTGTGGTCAGAAAGTCAGAAAAGTGGATATCAGGAATGAACAGAACAAAACCCCAACTTGTAAAACACCCCGTTTCACCTGCAAGTGAATCTCAAACCAGCTGGAGTCACCATGTGGGACTGTAGGGCTCTGTTTTCATCTTGATTCATGTTTCAGTTGTGGGTCCAGCTGGAGCCTGGGTTTAAATCATTGCCAAGGTTAAGCCTTGGGGGGTTCTTCACCACGAGGGCTGACCTGTGTCTCCTTCCCTTCGACTCCATCAGCTCACCTATAGGAGCACCTTCCTTCTCAAAGCAACTCGGAGCTCCTATAAGGTTTCTCTGAGATCCTTGGAACAAAGAATCTGTTGAAGTCCTTTGGAAACTCGAACAGACCACACCATGCATTTCTCAGCATTTTGATATATGATCCCTTGCTGACCCTTCAGGTAGTCCTCCCATTCACAAAAGCCTTGTTGACTCTTCCCATAAATCACACCTCACTAACACGCTCCCTAACTCCCTTCCATACTCCAGTTTTACCTCATTTAAGCATCAGTATTAATGATCTACTCTTCCTGGATCTGCACAAAAACATCAAAAAATAAAAATAAAAATCAAGGTCTCACTGCTTTCTTGCCCCCTATAGTGAGAATATTTTAAGTAGGAAGTTTCACAGTAGACTTAATGCAGTTAATAGTTCAGCTATTTCATCCCTGAATTCCTTAAGAGCTCAGCTGAAAACCACTCGGCGCTGCTGAACTGGCACCGTTTATTTTGTTGAGGTGCTTTATAACTTCATCTACTGAAACATCGCTTTGAGACACATTTTCTGACTCGTCCCCATTAAGAAATGTTCCGGGCTGGGGACTCTAGTAAGCTCCTCCACAGAAGAGGAACATTTACTCAGCTTCTCTGCTGCACTCTCATCCTCTTTGCTACGTGCTTTTGCACCTAGATTATTAGCTGATCCTTGAGTGCATTTGAGAAAGAAGATACTGTTAGCATGCAGTGTCTGAGCTAGCAGTGGGCACTGGTGGATGAGCGACCCTTGATGCAGCATAGGTGATGCTTTGGGAAGCTGCCCCTCATCTCAAAAACAGCAAACATCAGATTTTCAAGGACAAAACAGGTAGCGCATGGCCAACAGTGACTGTCCATTGCTGTCTTGTGGTGGAGGCTGCCCACAGTATTACCCTGTTCTGGTATCCAAAGCCTCAAGTTGTATTGCTCCAGCCACTCTTTTCTGCTGCTGGCTTCTACTGCAGCCTGCTTTCCCCACCTTGACACCAACTGTCACCTGTAGGTCAGCATGGATCCCACAGGGGAAGATGGCCAACCCCTCAGACGGGTACAACACATAAAAGAGACCAAAGTGATCAGACAAGCTTTAAAGAGTTTTGAGTGACATGCAGCATGCAGAGTGGACATGGTGGGCAGATGACAGCTTGCCAGATGCTTTAGAGCCAGAGCAGAGCTGTGTGGTCCCTGTGTGGCTTCAGTGTGCGTGCTGGAAACAAGAACATGACTGATTCCTTGTACTGGGGAGAGTCAATTCACACCTACAAAGACTTACAACTTTTCCTTGCCTTTTTATGTATCTTGTCCCAGTTCCCCAAAATGCAGTGCTCCCATCAGCAGCTTGAAGAAACTGCCTTGCACAAAGGGGCTGACATTAGAAAGATCTCAGCAAATGCCACGCTACCAAGCAGCTGCCAAAATCAGCTGCATTACTGCTTTCTCCCTCACCCCATACCCAAACCTACCAGACTGGTGTCCCAGAGCAGAGATAAGGCATAAAGTCTTCATCAGAAGCATCAGCACCCACCTTGTCACCACCAGAGACAGGATACATCACCTTCCTTAGCATTGGGTTGGCAGTTGCTGTAATAATTTGGTCAGAACCACACCACTGCCAGTGCTGCCATTTCCTGCCCTCTGGCCCTATAGCTAAATATCACCCTCCTTCTACCAAGCAGCTCCATGTTCCCCTTCTTCTCTCCCCCTTTAAGAGCCTCAGCTGTGCTCCACAAATCTCCTCCACCTGGTCCAAAGCTGCAGATTCCTCCAGTTCCACAGAGCTCAGAACGACAACCTTTCTCCATCAGCTCTAATTCAATTACAGCCTGTACAAATATTTCATTTAGGCTTTGAACTGTTCAGTGGAATTTGTATCTAGCAAAAAGTGGATTTGCTTTTCTATTACAGGCAATTCCTACCTATGAGAACTATTTCCCACTGCATTAGCATTCTGGTCATCCTATCACCACATACAAAAGGTGCTGCTGCCTTTTTATAATGCTTTTCTCCCCATGCTCCAGAGAACCAAGAAGCCTCTGGTTTCTCCTTGGGTGACTTCATGCAGAGCACAAAACAGTGGTCTTGCAAGCACTCCATGAGTGTCAACAAAGATTATGATTCATAATCAGCAGAGCTAATGGAAATAATCGTGAAGAAGGGCAGCTGTGTCTTGTGCCCCCTTTGTGGGGCTACATAAAAGCCCAAGTCCATGGGTTTGCTTTTGGGTGATAAATCGAAGGTTCAGATCCTACAGATGGCATGTGGGAAATGTTTCAAGCCTCAGCTGTTCCTATTTCTCCACGTCAGATCTCCATGCTTCAGCAGAGGCCAGCGTGCTCCCCATTACTGGGTGATAATGAAAAATTGAAAGGTAGTACTTTGGAACAGCAGACTTTCAGAGGAAGCAAGCACTGCCACATTCGAGATACTCTCAGCTGTGGTTTCACATAGATTGGAACAGCTGGTTGTGTCCCAGAAGGAAGCAGTTCATCCCTTTCTGCTACCCTGCCACCAATGCACTCCAATGCAAAGCCCAGCTGCTCCTGCAGTTGCCCATTTGGCTTATAGCCTTGATGCTGCTCTATATCCTGTTGGCTATGCAGGTGAAAAATCGTTAAGTCTCTCAGTAAATTGGACCTGCTGCCTTCTTTTTTAACACATCTGCAGTTTCCTGTGCTCTCTGCAGATGAGCAGCGCTGAGCGTGGCTTTGTGTGGAGCAAATTTGCCATCTAGTGGGTGACCGCCTGTCTGCAGACGATGCTCGGGTTTATCTGCCTGTAACAGTCACTGCAGAGTGGGATTTGTCTCTACTAAGGACGGTGTAAAAGGGAGAGCTTCCATATAAGCTGATCTGGGGGGTAAGGAAAGGATCTACTCAAAATGGCCATTGCAACTGGTCTATATCCACTAACAACAAAAAGACCAGATGCCCGGGTTGGATTCCAAGCTCGCTTGTAGCCCGCTGATGTCAAGCAAGAAGGATGCTGTGTGCATGGCCATGGGCAGCAAAAGGCCCCAGGATGCTGTGGTGAGGAACTGCCACCTCTCTTGGTTCTTTTCCTGTGCCTGGAGCAGCCTCAGCCATTGTCTTCCCACACTCTAAAGCCATCAGCAGCAGTTTGGGTTGAAGAAATGCCAGCGGGCTGAACGAGAGCAGGGCTTTACTATGCAAGTTGTGCAAGATCATCTTAGCAGTAGCAGCTGCATAAATCCTGAGTTACAGGGCTGAGAGAGGCTCTTATCTGCAGGTTCAGGGACTCTTTGTACTCTGTAAAATGCAAAGCAAAGAATGAAGTGCAAAGCTGAGCGGGATGAAGAAGCAAGCATGAAATCCATCAGGTGTCAGGTTATTACTTGCTTTCACCTGTCGTAGAAACAACTCTTGAAAATCATTTCAGATTTATTAAAGAATGGGAAAAAACGGTTAATGCACTGGAATACTAAGAGATAAGGCTCTTCTGTGATGGCAACCATTATTCTCATTCTCTTGAGCCCTAAAGAGAGCTTTCATGGCCAGCAGCCCTATGTTTGACTGCGAAACTGGTGAACACAAAACATTTTCAAGGGAATTAATCAGGCAATGACAAATCCCCTCCTCTTCAATCACCATTATGGGGAAAGGCACCATGTGCACAAACACCTCCGAGGAGCAAACATCTTCCACAGGGCACGGGAATGGAGCAACTTGAGACATATAAAGCACTGACTGATAGTCAGCAACCCAGCCATAAATAATGGCAGGAACCGTTGGGTAGAAATGCAACTAATAAATCTAATTACCTAGAAATTAAGAGAATTAATCAGCATAAGACAAGCCTAATCGTGCTTAACAGCCATATCCCCCATCTCATGCGAATGTCTGAGTTATGCATTGTAAACAACACTTGTGGCTGATTAACAACAAGGAGGGTGGAAATGGATGGACGTGTAGCAGCTGTAGGGATGGAGGAAAGAGGAACAGAGAGCACACAGCTGCCCAGGGGTGTCCTGGGGCTGGTGGGGGCTCTGCACAAACGGGTCCCCCGACCACAAAACCTGAGCATCCCTCTGGGAGCAAAATGTTATTTGCTACTTGTTGGCTTAGGGGAGTTAATTCACCCTGATCATCCCCAGCACCCACGAAATGGCAAGGGGTGTCAGTGGGAAAAATGATTCTGACTCGGTGGCATCCTGCAGGAATGATTGGAATTGGATCATAGGCAGCAAACACGCCGTTAGTTCAGCACCACTGCACTGCTTTGTAGCCGTTCAGCACATTGCATTACTGCAAGATGCTAATAACTAACCAGGAGAAAAACGTCTCAAGCGAGCCAGTGGCATCACGGGATCACAGAAATTAATCAGCAAATGTGAAACGAGCTTCCATTAAACCTCCGTGCTCCCTGTCGATTGGCTGGATTGAGTCACGACATTCACTGAAACACTTCTGATGAGCTGCCCAGGAAGAGTGGGAATTAGTTAATTAACACAAGGCAAGTGCGTTTCCACTTAGTCAACACCGACGAGGGGCTATGGGTATTTCTCATCATCAGCAGAAGTTCTCTGCTTACCTGGCACTTCTGCCATCAGATGGGACTGAAATTAACCGCCACCCTGGAAAGCAGTGTGAGCACCAGCTTGTGTCAGCACAAAGTAAATTTGCCTTCAATTAGCCCATACCTGTAATTCGTACGAATGATGGGAGCCTTTACAACGGCCCCAGATGGCTGTGGTTAAGCAGCACAGCTTAAAAAGCAGGAGGGCTACAGTGAAGGAGGGCAGTGCATGTCATGCACTGAATAAAGCAGCCCGATGCCCGCTCCCTGTTCAGCAGGTGTTTGGGAGAAGCTCTGCCCAGCAGCATGCAGGAGACGTCATTGATAACTGGTGAACAATTTCCAACATCTATGCAGTAATTCTTGCTAATTACCCTCACCAGCCATTCCTGCAGAAGGAAGATGACACCTCCCTTGCGACAAATGCCACCAATTATCCAGACGTCTCTCGCCTTGCTGGGACATCATTAATCTGACATAAGTGTTCCTCCCTTCTCTGCCCACGTCAGGGAAGACAGAAATGGTTCTCGTGAGATGAGGAGGCCACCGATTACCCTGCGCTCCTTAGAGGGGGAACTTAATCAGCACAAAGCAAATACATCAGCCAGGAAGCACAAGTGCCTGCAATCCCCAGGCATTAGGAGACACTTTCCATAAGTAAATATCTGTAATGGGTGAGTGCTCTCCATAAAAACATACACAATCACTCAAGCAGAAGGCAAGTACTCTTCCAGCTAAGCAGTACTGTCATGGGTACTGTCAGAGGTGCCCTCTGTCCATAGTAGAAAAACAGTTATTTTTGAGGATCAATCTGGCTTCAGTTTATTTTACCCACTTTTTGTACTGGATTATTTTCCTCCTCCCCTCCCTCCCCTCCCCTCC